>NW_028196930.1:0-12500 GCF_037176805.1 Vigna unguiculata
CTCAAGGAGCAGGAACTGCTATTCTAACACTTCTCGGAGGATTTCATCCGCAAACTCAAAGTTTATGGTTAACTGATATTGCACACCATCATTTGGCTATTGCGTTTATTTTTCTAGTTGCTGGCCATATGTATAGAACTAATTTCGGGATTGGTCACAGTATTAAAGATCTTTTAGAAGCACATACTCCTCCGGGGGGTAGATTGGGGCGTGGGCATAAGGGTCTTTATGATACAATCAATAATTCAATTCATTTTCAATTAGGTCTTGCTCTAGCCTCTTTAGGGGTTATTACTTCCTTGGTAGCACAACACATGTACTCTTTACCTGCTTATGCGTTTATAGCGCAAGACTTTACTACTCAAGCTGCCTTATATACTCATCATCAATATATAGCAGGCTTCATTATGACAGGGGCTTTTGCTCATGGAGCTATCTTTTTTATTAGAGATTATAATCCAGAGCAGAATCAAGATAATGTCTTGGCAAGAATGTTAGACCATAAAGAAGCTATCATATCCCACTTAAGTTGGGCTAGCCTCTTTCTGGGGTTCCATACTCTGGGACTTTATGTCCATAACGATGTCATGCTTGCTTTTGGTACTCCGGAGAAACAAATTTTGATTGAACCTATATTTGCCCAATGGATACAATCTGCTCATGGTAAAACTTCCTATGGGTTCGATATACTTTTATCTTCAACGAACAGTCCGGCGTTCAATGCGGGACGAAGCATATGGTTGCCTGGTTGGTTAAACGCTGTAAATGAGAATAGTAATTCTCTATTCTTAACAATAGGGCCTGGAGACTTCTTGGTTCATCATGCTATTGCTCTTGGTTTACATACAACTACTTTGATTTTAGTAAAAGGTGCTTTGGATGCGCGTGGTTCTAAGTTAATGCCTGATAAAAAAGATTTTGGTTATAGTTTTCCTTGTGATGGCCCGGGACGAGGCGGAACTTGTGATATTTCCGCTTGGGACGCATTTTATTTGGCAGTTTTCTGGATGTTAAATACCATTGGATGGGTTACTTTTTATTGGCATTGGAAACACATTACACTATGGCAGGGTAATATTTCACAGTTTAATGAATCTTCTACCTATTTGATGGGATGGTTAAGAGATTATCTATGGTTGAACTCTTCACAACTTATCAATGGATATAACCCTTTTGGTATGAATAGTTTATCAGTCTGGGCATGGATGTTCTTGTTTGGACATCTTGTTTGGGCTACTGGATTTATGTTCTTAATTTCTTGGCGCGGATATTGGCAGGAATTGATTGAAACTTTGGCATGGGCTCATGAACGTACACCTTTGGCTAATTTGATTCGATGGAGAGATAAACCAGTGGCTCTTTCCATTGTGCAAGCAAGATTGGTTGGACTAGCCCACTTTTCCGTAGGTTATATATTTACTTATGCAGCCTTCTTAATTGCCTCTACATCGGGCAAATTCGGTTAATTGAATTCTTTATTATATATATCTGGCAAGAATCTCATTTCCTTCTATAGGGAAGAGAAGCCACTTATACATCTAGGATCCGACTTCTATCATTGATGCTAATAGCAAATTAACCATTATGGCAAGGAAAAGTGTTATTCAGAGGGAAAAGAAGAGACAAAAATTGGAACAGAAATATCATTTGATTCGCCGATCCTCAAAAAAAGAAATAAGCAAAGTTCCGTCGTTAAGTGAGAAATGGGAAATTCATGGAAAATTAGAATCACTACCGCGTAATAGTGCACCTATACGTCTTCATCGACGTTGTTTTTCGACCGGAAGACCGAGAGCTAATTATCGAGACTTTGGATTATCTGGACACATACTTCGGGAAATGGTTCATGCATGTTTCTTGCCGGGTGCAACAAGATCCAGTTGGTAAGGATTTCCAATTATCTTCATTTTTTTCATTTTATTATCAGCGATCATAGGAGGGTCCCTTTACCGTTATGTATAAATGGTTTATTCTATTTATATAGATATGGTAAAGGGACGCATTCCATCTTTGTTTTTGTTCATTAGTTATCAATTCTTTTCTTTATCGCGGAGTAGAGCAACTTGGTAGCTCGCAAGGCTCATAACCTTGAGGTTACGGGTTCAAATCCCGTCTCCGCAACTTTTTGAATTTGATAAAAAAACAAGGTTTCAAGAAGAAGGGCATTATACGCAGTAAATTCTATGGCATTTTTCATACTATGACTATTAAATACATAGGGCGGATAGCGGGAATCGAACCCGCGTCTTCTCCTTGGCAAAGAGAAATTTTACCATTCGACTATATCCGCGTTTTCATTGTACTTGATATGCGATTCTATTTATACAGAGATGGGCCTGATATTCTATATAGGGATATAGGGATAATGAAAAAGAAATTTAGATAATAGATATTGTCTCCCAAATAAAATATTTTCTATTACTATTCATTTTTATCAAGAATTCCCATTTCTATTATTACATTTCTATTATTATATATGGTTTTTTTCTATATATCTATATAATTGAATTGAAATTATCATTCTATCGAATATTTTGATTTACTTTTTTCTTAAAAAAGTAAGTTCCTATTAATAAAAAATTATATTTATCTATATAGAGATACAGATAGATATTCTATATTATTAAATACTAGACGACGTATAAATAGATTTATAGTATTTCATTTGAATATTCTATTCATATCATATTAATATGAATAGAATATTCAAATGAAATTCAAATTTTTATAGTTCATTTTTTCTATTTTATTTCTTTTAGTTTCACAATGTACCACCATATAAGTATAAGATATAAGATTTTTCCAATAGAAGAAGTTTACTCCCCCTTAGAATGTAATGTGTTATAGTTTTCTTTTTTTTTTTTAGGAACTGATCTATTCCCTTTATGGCTGACAATCCGAAAGAATTCTGAGGGAGGGGTCATTTCATTTTTAATCTAGAATAAAAAGAACTTCAAGAAATGAGAGAATTAAGAATACCCACTAGAAACACTAATCCAATCCATAATGATGTACCGGAAAATAGAACATTTTTGTTATTTGACCAACCTTCAGGAGAAGCAAATACAACAGGTACACTAATCAATAAAATAAATGAAATAGCAATTAATGCAAAAACAGCTAATTGGAAAGCAATAGTCATGTTTCTAATCCTCCAATTTACCAACAAAAGAACTTTACCATTTGATCCCTCAACCCCTGGATGCCTTTCTTAATATTCATTGAAAAAAAAATTTGTAAATGGAAAAACGCAGAAGGGTTTTATCATGAATTCATTGATTTTGTTTATTATCAACCCTTTTGAGGCTTGGATCGAGGATAGTTTTTTTACTTCACAAAAAGGCATGCTGGATTTTGTACCTATATACATACCGATAGAAAACTAAACCAATAAATTCACATTGAATATCTTTCCTATGGGTCGATAAAAGGGTATCAATTCAAATACTCATGGTCTACTCAGTGGAATAAAGATAAAAAAATATATATATTAGCTTTTGGAGAGATGGCTGAGTGGTTGATAGCCCCGGTCTTGAAAACCGGTATAGTTTGAAACAAAGAATTATCGAGGGTTCGAATCCCTCTCTCTCCTTTTTCTCGATGAATAGATTTGTTTATTTTCTTAGTTTCTATCGAATCTTTTTTTCGGACTGGGCTATATATCCTCAACATCCCGAAAAAAAGATTCGATAGAAACTAAGAAAATAGGAAAATAAATTCTTCTTTACGACTCGCTCTACTCAACCAAATATTTATAGTAAAAAAAAGGGATTTCTACTTCATTGGATCTCACGTCTCAATTAAGAGGAGTCATGGAAAGAACAGGTTCAAAATCGCGATCAATTCCTTTTTCAAATCCTGCGGCAGCTGCGCGAGCTCTTCCCGCGTGCCATAAATGGCCTACAAATAGAAAGAATCCTAGAACAAAATGAGAAGTAGCTAACCAACTTCTAGGAGAAACATAATTGACTGCATTAATCTCTGTAGCTACGCCACCCACGGAATTTAATGAACCTAAAGGAGCATGAGTCATATATTCCGCAGAACGACGTTCTTGCCAAGGCTGTATATCTTTTTTCAGTCTACTCAAGTCTAAACCATTAGGACCCCTTAGAGGTTCTAACCAAGGAGCACGCAAATCCCAAAAACGCATAGTTTCTCCGCCAAAAATAACTTCTCCAGTCGGGGAACGCATTAGATATTTACCTAAACCTGTAGGTCCTTGAGCAGATCCTACATTAGCCCCAAGACGTTGGTCTCTAACTAGAAAAGTAAATGCTTGAGCTTGAGAAGCTTCTGGACCAGTGGGCCCATAAAACTCACTAGGATAAGCGGTATTATTAAACCAGACAAAGCAACAAGCAATAAAACCAAAAACAGATAAAGCACCTAAACTATAAGATAAGTAAGCTTCTCCAGACCATACAAGTGCACGCCGAGCCCATGCAAAGGGTTTGGTTAAGATATGCCAGATTCCACCAAGTATACAAATGGAACCCAACCATACATGCCCTCCAATAATATCTTCCAAATCGTCCACACTAACAATCCACCCTTCGCCCCCAAAAGGCGATTTTAATAAATATCCAAATAGAATACTTGGACTAAGGGTCAAATTGGTTATTTTTCTTACATCTCCCCCCCCCGGAGCCCATGTATCATATATACCTCCAAAATAAAGAGCCTTGAATACTAGAAGAAAAGCACCTATACCTAACAAGATTAAGTGAATACCCAAAATTGTAGTCATTTTATTTCTATCTTTCCATACATAACCGAAGAACGGAAAAGATTCTTCAAGAGTCTCAGGTCCCAGAAGTGCATGATAAATACCGCCAAAGCCCAATACTGCAGAGGAAATTAAGTGAAGTACTCCAGACACAAAGTATGGAAAAGTGTCTATAACTTCCCCCCCAGGACCTACTCCCCAACCTAGAGTAGCTAGGTGGGGAAGCAAAATTAAACCTTGTTCATACATGGGCTTCTCGGGTACGAAATGAGCCACTTCAAAAAGGTTCATTGCTCCGGCCCAGAATACTATTAATCCAGCATGGGCTACATGGGCCCCTAATAGTTTACCAGATAAATTGATAAGTCGGGCATTCCCGGCCCACCAAGCGAAACCGGTAGTTTCCTGGTCACGACCAGTTAAAGCTAAAGTTCCATTAAAGAGCGTTTCCACGTGGTAGAACCTCCTCAGGGAATATAAGGTTTTCATGAGGCTGATCTTGAGCTGCCATCCACGCACGAATACCTTCGTTTAAGAGAATATTTTTTGTGTAGAAAGTCTCAAATTCAGGATCTTCCGCTGCGCGGATTTCTTGAGAAACGAAGTCATAAGCACGTAGGTTCAGGGCCAAACCGACTACCCCAAGAGCACTCATCCATAAACCAGTTACTGGTACAAATAACATAAAGAAATGTAACCAACGTTTATTGGAAAAAGCAACCCCAAAGATTTGGGACCAAAAGCGATTAGCAGTAACCATTGAATAAGTTTCTTCAGCTTGGGTTGGGTTAAAAGCACGGAATGTATTTGCGCCATCACCATCTTCAAATAAAGTATTTTCTACGGTTGCACCATGAATAGCGCATAGTAGTGCAGCGCCCAATACACCAGCAACTCCCATCATATGAAATGGGTTTAATGTCCAATTATGAAATCCTTGGAAAAAGAGGATGAATCGAAATATAGCTGCTACACCAAAACTTGGAGCAAAGAACC
The DNA here is from genome assembly GCF_037176805.1 of Vigna unguiculata. Lineage (NCBI taxonomy): Eukaryota > Viridiplantae > Streptophyta > Magnoliopsida > Fabales > Fabaceae > Vigna > Vigna unguiculata. Next base: position 5,726 of record NW_028196930.1, read on the forward strand.
AACCAGACTGACCCAGTGGATAAATAAGGAATACAGAAACAAAAACAGCAATTGGACCTGAGAATGCGATTGCATTATAAGGTCGCAATTGAACAGATCGAGCAAGTTCAAATTGACGTAACATGAAACCTATTAATCCGAAAGCACCGTGGAGAGCAACAAAAGTCCACAGACCGCCTAACTGACACCAACGGGTAAAATCTCCCTGTGCTTCAGGACCCCACAGTAACAACAAAGAGTGTGCTAAACTATTAGCGGGAGTGGAAACTGCAGCGGTTAAGAAGTTGCAGCCTTCTAAATAAGAACTTGCCAAGCCGTGAGTATACCATGAAGTTACAAAGGTCGTACCTGTAAACCAACCCCCCAAGGCGAAATAGGCGCAAGGAAAGAGTAATAGACCGGACCAACCCACAAAAACGAAACGGTCCCTCCGCAACCAGTCATCCATAATATCAAATAAATCATTTTCATCTTTGGTAAATTTACCAAGAGCTATAGTCATAGCGATCCTCCTATTCAACTACTTCAACCATTTCCCAACACCTCATAGAGCATTTTCAGAGATGGGACGGACCTTGATCATTTATCTCTATTCATTTCTCTCTCTATATATATATAGAATATATAAGTATACTTTCCCTTGTTTTCTAATCGGTTTCGAATAAAAAATCATTTATGGGTCTATTGATATCTAGGGCAAATCCATGAACTCGATGTGGTTATTCCTTATCTATTCTTAAAAATCTTCCAAGTCATCAATCATAAAATCTGCTATGACTCCAAAATCCGATAGAAATTTTTTTTTCAGAACTGTTCAAGAAACAAATGATCCCCTGTTTCACTTCTTATACCTAGCGGATCTTCAGACATATTTCTCTCCTTTCATCAAAGAAACTTATTCTTGAAGTTTGGTTGTGAATTGACTTCTATTTTGTCTAGGAAACTACTGTAGGATCATAGGTTTTCTAAATTTCTATTTCATTTACAGTTTTTTCTTTAGTATTTCATTTTTTTTTATAAATACTATAATAAAAAGAAAAAACTGTAAATGAAAGTTTTTGTCTCATATATATGAATTGCTGGAAAAATATCGTACACATCGATATGAAAAGAAACTATTTGATATGTGAAGACATAATTTAATGTATTTTTCTATTATTTCTATAAGATTCTATCTAATCTTATAGAAATAATAGAAATTTATTGGAAAAAAATATGTTTCATTTTAATTTTAAAAAAACTTGTTTGGTGGAACTTGAAATTCGTATTAAGGCCCTTCTGAGTAAAGAAAAGGCATAACCTTTTTTCTTAGTTCAGAAACAAGAAGATTTCATTGGAAATATTCAGAGATTCTTAGGGAGTCTAAACGAAAAAAGTCTTAAAAAGAAAAAAAATTGTTCGAATTGAATCTTTATCAAATTTGAATATCAGAATAGTAGATATAAATATAATTCAACGGGTTAGGTCCACTTACTTTTTTTTATTTTTCCATTATTGAATTTTACACTTTTTCTTTTTTATTACAAATAGAAACTTTTTCAAAATATCAAGAATCTTTTTATTCTTCCTTCAAATAGAAAGACTATTGCTTTTGAAAAAAAAAGTAAAAAGCCCCTTATCGGATTTGAACCGATGACTTACGCCTTACCATGGCGTTACTCTACCACTGAGTTAAAAGGGCCCTTTTTCTTTCTTTCAATTTCTAAATAAGGAACTAGCATGACTAGTACATATATTTGTTACTGTGTATACTTATTCTATAAATTTATATAAATTATTTCTATAAATTTATATAAATTATATAAATTAAATGATATAAATGGGATTAGAATACATGTACATCAATATCTATTATTTGTATAATGACTCATCAAAGAACAAAAAATTGGATTTACCTAGTGAATAGAATATAGTTAAAAAAAAGAATTGATTAAGATTGGATTTGATCCATATCAAATATATTATTTCAAAATGGATTCTTGAAGTCATTCTAATCATAACACTAAATTCTTTTTATTGATACATAAATGTACTCACAAAATAAAATATTTCATCGAAACATTGATAAAATCGAATCATTGATAAAATGGATTCAATATGTTCTGTCCCTAAACCAAATTTTTATTTTTTTATTGAAAAATTCTATTTTCCAAAGTTTTTTTTCTTAGTATTAGATATAAATCTACCTATCGAATCTTAGTATTAGTAATAAATGATAGAAATGAAGTTTTAACCTCTCGTCCTTTGCAACAAACGAATCATTCCTGTGAAGAATTTTCTCTTTATTGGAACATTACTTCTTTTTTTTTCTTATTATGACTGGAATAAAAAAATTTAGAAATATAAATGATTAATAAAAAATTTCTATGGAATTATGAAAGAACGAAAAATATTTTTTTTTATCGAATCATATCATTATATTGACAATTGCAAAAAACTGTTCATACTATGAACGTAGTATAATGGCGGTCGGGCAAGTATGCCCCCATCGTCTAGTGGTTCAGGACATCTCTCTTTCAAGGAGGCAGCGGGGATTCGACTTCCCCTGGGGGTAGGGTGTTACGAAAGGAAGTTGATCAAAAATTTTCAATAAAAACTGAAATGTATTCTTCCTATTGTGCTGGGTCGATGCCCGAGCGGTTAATGGGGACGGACTGTAAATTCGTTGGCAATATGTCTACGCTGGTTCAAATCCAGCTCGGCCCAAGAATTTGCCGATCCACTATGAAATTCTATAACCCATTTATAGTTCTCTGGAAATGACTGATGTGCTATGATACGGAAGAATCAAAATATTAAACATATCTAAGGTTATTTCTTTTTTTTCTGTATTCCATATTTCTTTCCACAAATTCAAAATCTTGTTAATAATCGGTATTCATGTCAAGATCTGTAAGTAGAAAATATAAGGAAAAATTGAAAAAAAAAATATTTTTTTTTCATTGATTCAATTTTCAATCGATTTGTTAATAGAATAAGAATAAGAAACGGATTACGAGTAATTTGTGTCGATCTCACTAAAGTGGATATCGATATACATATCAATATATAAAAAAATGCGCTTTTTTCATTTACAACAAAAAGGTTCGAATCCGAAATAGAAAAAGAAAAGGTTTGACAGAAACGGTCCGTAAAAATATTTATACAGTACACCCCTTTCCCTGGGATTGTAGTTCAATTGGTCAGAGCACCGCCCTGTCAAGGCGGAAGCTGCGGGTTCGAGCCCCGTCAATCCCGTTGGATATAAATCCAAAAAAATAAAAAATAAATTCCTTTTTTGTGTATTTGTAGGGAATCAAATTGATAAACAAAATTTTATTTGGGGCCCCCCCCTGCTTTTTCATTTGTTTCGCCGAAAAAGGAAGGAAAGGGATTTTGGACTTTCATCAAGAATAAATGTTTTTTTGTTTTATTTAGTATGGATAAAAGATCTTCCTATGTTATACTATTTCATGAGTTGATTTGATAGCTCAGATTTTGTGATTCATGATATTGATCCGATTTGATATCATTGAAATCCAATTTATACCATTGTTGAAAGATTGAACATTTCTATGGGATTAAATCCCGAATTTTTTTTTTAGAAATTTAAGAGAAATAGAACATAATAAAGATTATGGAAGTAAATATTCTCGCATTTATTGCTACTGCACTGTTTATTCTAGTTCCTACTGCTTTTTTACTTATAATTTATGTAAAAACGGTAAGTAAAAGTGACTAATTTCACTGAAATATGATTTCTTCATTTTTATGAATGATTTAAAAAAATGATCGTACAATCAGCGTAATCCAGATAGTAGAAATCAATTTGATTTCTACTATCTGAGAATTGCGTCCAATTTTTTTTTTCAGATTCTTTTTACAAACAATTCCGGTATCTTAGGAAAAAAAGGGGGTAAAAAAACAGGAATGGTTATTACACGGTCCGCCATTTTCCATATATATATATATCTATATAACCAGGTTAAGCGTCAGTTCATCGAAATAGAAATTTTAAGAAAAATTTGATTGGAATAGGAATCCATTTCTTCTTCTTTTTGATTCCCTTGTTTTTCTCAAAATAGGAATATGGGAATAATGAAAATATTTGTTTGATTGAAAGAGTATTTTCAATTCCTATAAGATACATAGAATACATTACACTACTAAAATATAATAGAATCAAGATAGATTTTCTATTTGAACTCAATTAATTAGTATTAGTTTAAATGAAATATTTTCATTCAATAGTTTCGAAATTCAAAAATTCAGGTAGAAATCAACAAGGTTACTTGGATCCCTTAACTCAATTTTTAGTATCCCTATAGCCCACTTCTTCCCCATACTACGAGGGAAAGGGAAAATGAAAAAACTACCATTAAAGCAGCCCAAGCAATACTTACTATATCCATGTAAATTTTGTCTCCTATCTCTATAAATATGAAGGAACTATTTCATTATTTTTTCAAATTTTTTATTCTATTCTTTTTTTTGTATTATTCGCTAAAAATACTATACTATAATAGTGGAATTGCTATTACAGAGTCAAAAAAAGGATTCTGGGCTAACATCATTCACGAAAAACAAGAATTCATTCTATTTATTAGTTATTAGAACATCTAAAAAGTTTTTTTTGATTATTTTTAGTAAAATCATAAAACATTAAACATAAAAAAATTATAGGAAGTTATAAGTCAATGAATGTTACTACCAGGTGGGAATATTAAGATTTCTCTTTTATCATTTCCTTAAGGATTTCATAAAAAAAGAATCAAGACAGATTCATTTGCATACTTATACTCTTCTTTCTATTTGAAATAGTCCCTTAAATGTCTCCCAATTCGTTCTCTAAAATAATTAAAAAAACTTTTTTTCTTTTCTATTCGATTTTAGAATCAAAACTTTTTAATTTTATTAGAATATAGAATATGAAAATCTAAAGAATACTTTTTTTGAATATTACGAAAGCGAATTAGCTAAATTAAAGCTATTAAATAGAATTGATCTAAATAAATAATATTGATAAAATGTGGAAGCACTCATAAACTTTAAATTAGTCTGTATAGAAGGTTTTTCTTCTGCCTTTTCTCTACCTAAAAATGGACTTTCCTATCCGACTTATTCTTAATCCAATCTAATAAAAGACCCAGTCAGGAGACAGACACTACAATAGTTGTGTAGTGAACGAACTATCATTTCTAAATTTATGGATTCCTTTTCACTACTAGAATCTTTCCTTGAATTCGAGACAAAAATATTTACAACATTTTTTAAGCTACTGATGCTTATAATTTCGAATCAAACGCAATTCTCAAGACTCCTTTTCCCTCGCTTGCTTCTGTTGGAAAAAAAGTTTTCTAAAAAAACGTAATATAATCTTTCATTTACAGTTTCTTATCGATCAGGCGACACCCGGATTTGAACTGGGGAAAAAGGATTTGCAGTCCCCCGCCTTACCACTCGGCCATGCCGCCAATAAAAATATAGATATGAAGTTTTTGAGAATACTCCCCCCTTTTCTTTCTATTGAAAAATTGAAAAACAATCTTGAGACAAATCGCAACCGTTAACTATTCTTTTATGAATTATTCTTGAATATTTGAATAGAAATTTTTTTTTCTTAATGAGATCAGAAAATAAAAATTGATACATAACCAATCAATATTGCTTTTTTTTTTAACTTTGTTCATTCTAATTATAACAGCAACTTTCAATATATGTAAACCCTAGAATATCAATTTGATCTGTTACACAGATATTATCTAATCGAGTATCTTATCCATATCTATATAGATATAGAATACCAATACTATACGGTATTTTCAAGAAATTATCGTGCTTATTCTTTTTTTACAATTTTCAATAGAAAATTTGTAAAAATTCACACAACATGTTATGTGTTTGTTATCCTGAACAAATATGACTGCAATAAAGTTAGAGACAGATCTATAGCTGCAGTTAAATATATGCATGTTTCAAAAATACAAGCCTTATTACATTACACATAACATACTCTAATCATATTCTCCCCAATTCTCTCCAAAATACTTCACTTCAAAATATATCTTTTCTTGACAATTTCGAATGGATTTTTTTTTGTATCCAATTGAATTTGAATATGTAATATCATAATAATGATAGAAATGAAATGCATTTTTTTAGATTCCTAAAAAAAATATTGAAATGCCCGTAGAAATTTCCAATCCTTTTTTAGATTAGACTTTCGATTCTATCTGTTTGTTTTGTTGCAAATTCCTTCGAAGTTGAGTATCAAATTCTAATATTTCTTTCTCTTTTCATAATAGGTATTTCATACACTAAGAAATATTTGATACACGGGATTAGGTAAGATTTCATGTAATTCAGTATAAAGAATAGAAATTCCAATATTGCTAAATGGATTCATGTGATTTGATGAAGCATGACAGCAAATCGTGGAATATTTTTCGATAAAATTCACGGGGAAATTGAAAATGCTTGGGAGTGAAAATGAAGAAATGTCTACACTACCTGGATTGAATCAGATACAATTTGAAGGGTTTTGTAGGTTCATTGATCGGGGCTTAACAGAAGGGCTTTTTAAGTTTCCAAAAATTGAGGATACAGATCAAGAAATTGAATTTCAATTATTTGCCGAAACATATCAATTATTAGAACCCTTGATAAACGAAAAAGATGCTGTATATGAATCACTTACATATTCTGCTGAATTATATATATCCGCGGGATTAATTTGGAAAAGTAGTAGAGATATACAAAAACAAACTATTTTTGTTGGAAATATTCCTCTAATGAA
>NW_028196930.1:17500-57500 GCF_037176805.1 Vigna unguiculata
TTTGCTTCCAACATAGGAATTGCTAAGAGTAAAATTCGGCAAAAAGAACCGATTGTATGGGAAATACTTCAAGAAGTTATGCAGGGACATCCCGTATTGCTAAATAGAGCACCTACTCTGCATAGATTAGGTATACAGGCATTCCAACCCATTTTAGTAGAGGGGCGTGCTATTTGTTTGCATCCATTAGTTTGTAAGGGATTCAATGCAGACTTTGATGGCGATCAAATGGCTGTTCATGTGCCTTTATCCTTAGAAGCTCAAGCAGAAGCACGTTTACTTATGTTTTCTCATACAAACCTCTTGTCTCCAGCTATCGCGGATCCAATTTCTGTACCAACTCAAGATATGCTTATTGGACTTTACATATTAACGAATGGGAATCGTCGGGGTATTTCTTCAAATAGGTATAATCCACGTAATTGCAGAAATTTGAAAAATGAAAGAATTCCCCAAAAAAACTATAAGTATACGAAAAAAAAAGAACCTTTTTTTTGGAATTCCTATGATGCAATTGGAGCTTATCAACAGAAAAGAATAACCTTCGATAGTCCTTTGTGGCTCCGGTGGCGACTAGATCTACGCATTATTTCGTCAAGAGAAGTTCCTATCGAAGTTCACTATGAATCTTTAGGCACCTATCATGAAATTTATGGGCATTATCTAGTAGTAAGAAGTACAAAAAAACAAATTCGTTCTATTTACATTCGAACCAACGTAGGTCATATTTCTTTTTATCGAGAAATCGAAGAAGCTGTACAAGGTTTTTGCCGAGCCTATTCATATGGTATCTAATCATATAGATGGTTGTATCTAAGATAAACAAATTTATGATACTGGTGTAAATTCAAATCTTCATGATTTAACATTTAACAAGGATCTTAGTTTTTTAATTTCTCAATTTCTACACAAATTAAGATAAAGAAAAGGCAGTTTTTCAATCATTGACTCAAATCCATTGTTGAACTGAATGAATCCCACTGAGTGGAATAGGGAGGTACTTATGGCAGAACGGACCAATCTAATGTTTCACAATAAAGTGATAGGTGGAACTGCCATTAAACGACTTATTAGCAGATTAATAGATCACTTCGGAATGGCATATACATCACATATCCTGGATCAAGTCAAGACTCTGGGATTCCGCCAAGCTACGGCTACATCCATTTCATTAGGAATTGATGACCTTTTAACAATACCTTCGAAAGGATGGCTAGTCCGAGATGCTGAACACCAAAATTTGATTTTGGAAAAACAGCATCATTATGGAAATGTACATGCAGTAGAAAAATTACGCCAATCCATTGAGATATGGTATGCTACAAGTGAATATTTTCGACAAGAAATGAATCCTAATTTTAGAATGACCGATCCTTTTAATCCAGTCCATATAATGTCCTTTTCGGGAGCTAGAGGAAATGCATCTCAAGTACACCAATTAGTAGGTATGAGAGGATTAATGTCGGATCCACAAGGACAAATGATTGATTTACCTATTCAAAGCAATTTACGCGAAGGGCTATCTTTAACAGAATATATAATTTCTTGCTACGGAGCTCGTAAAGGGGTTGTAGATACTGCTGTACGAACATCAGATGCTGGATATCTTACACGTAGACTTGTTGAAGTGGTTCAACATATTGTTATACGTCGAACAGATTGTGGTACCATTCGAGGAATTTCAGTAAATACCCAGAATGAAACGATGCCGGAAAGTAGTTGGACACAAACATTAATTGGTCGTGTATTAGCAGACGATATATACAGAGGTTCACGATGCATTGCCATTAGAAATCAAGATATTGGAATTGGACTTTTCAATCGATTGAAAACCTTTCAAACACAACCAATATCTATACGAACTCCTTTTACCTGTAGGAATACATCTTGGATCTGTCGATTGTGTTATGGTCAAAGTCCTACTCAAGGTCACTTGGTGGAATTAGGAGAAGCTGTAGGTATTATTGCGGGCCAATCCATTGGAGAACCGGGCACTCAATTAACATTAAGAACTTTTCATACTGGCGGAGTATTCACAGGGGGGACTGCCGAACAGGTGCGAGCACCTTATAATGGAAAAATTAAATTCAATGAGGATTTGGTTCATCCTACACGTACACGTCACGGGCATCCTGCTTTTCTATGTTATATAGACTTGTATGTTAGTATTGAAAATGGTGACATTATACATAATGTGACTATTCCACCAAAAAGTTTTCTATTAGTTCAAAATAATCAATATGTAAAATCAGAACAAGTGATTGCCGAGATTCTCGCAGGAACATATACTTTTAATTTAAAAGAAAAAGTTCGAAAACATGTTTATTCTGACTTAGAAGGAGAAATGCATTGGAGTACGGATGTGTATCATGCATCAGAATTTAAATATAGTAATGTCCATATCTTACCAAAAACAAGTCATTTATGGATTTTATCAGGAAAATCAGACAGATCCGCTTCAGTCTCTTTTTCAACCCGAAAAGATCAAGATCAATTGAACATTCATTATCTTTCTACAGGAGAAAGAGATATTTGTAACCATTTAGCAAGTAATAATAAAGTAAGACATAATTTGTTTCGTTTCACTCCTTCTGAAAAAAAAGAAAGAAGGATTTCAGATTATTCAAAAAATAATCAAATCCTATGTAAAGATCATTGTCATTTTACACATCCTGCTATTTTTCACGATACTACGGATTTATTAGCAAAGAGGCGGAGAAATCGATTCATTATTCCATTTCAATTCCAATCGATTCAAGAACGAGACAAAGCACTAATGTTAGATTCCAGTATCTCGATTGAAATACCAATCCATGGTATTTTTCGTAGAAATAGTATTTTTGCTTATTTCGATGATCCTCAATACCGAACACAGAGCTCGGGTATTACTAAATATAGGACTATTGATATAAATTACATTTTTAAAAAAGAGGATTTTTTAATCGAGTATCCAGGAATTCAAGAATTTAAGACAAAATACCAAATTAAAGTAGATCAATTTTTTTTCATTCCCGAAGAAGTGTATATTTTACCAGAATTTTCTTCCATAATGGTACGGAACAATAGTATTATTGAAGTAGATACACCAATCACTGTAAATATAAGAAGTCAAGTAAGCGGGTTGGTTCGATTGGAGAAGAAAAAAAAAAAGATTCAATTAAAAATATTTTCCGGGAATATCTATTTTCCCGGAGAAATGGATAAGATATCCCGGCACGAGTGCCATGTTGATACCACCGAGAACGGTAAAAAAAAATTCAAAAGGATCAAAAAAAAAAATGAAAAATTGGATCTATGCTCAATGGATCACAATTATGAAAAAAAAGTATTTTGTTTTGGTTCGACCGGTCATTTTATATGAAATAGAAGATAGGATCAATTTAATCCAATTTTTTTCCCAAGATATGTTACAAGAAAGAGATAATTTGGAACTTCAAATTATTCATTATATTCTTTCTGGAAATGGAAAATCAATTCGGGGAATTTCTAATTCTAATACAAGTATTCAATTAGTTCGGACTTGTTTAGTCTTAAATTGGGATCAAGACAAAAAATTGTCTTCTATCGAAAAAGGGCATGCTTCTTTTGTTGAACTAAGTATAAAAGGTTTGGTTAGATATTTCTTAAAAATGGACTTAGGAAAATCCCATATTTCATATATAAGAAAAAGGAAAGATCCGCTCGGTTCAAGATTTATCTTGGATAATGAGTCGGACTGGACCAACATCAATCCATTTTTTTTTATAGATCCGAGGGAAAAAGTTCAACAATCACTTAGTCAAAATCATGGAACTATTCATATGTTGTTGAATAGAAATGAGAAATGCCGATCTTTAATAATTTTGTCATCATCGAATTGTTTTCAAATACGATCATTCCACGATGGAAAATATTACAATGGGATAAAAGAAGAAATAAATCCAATTCAAAGAGATCCTCTGATTCCAATTCAAAATTCGTTAGGTCCTTTAGGAATAGCCCTTCAAGTTGCCCATTTTTATTTTTACCTTTTAATTACTAATAATCAGATCTCGATAAATAAAAACGGGCAACTTGACAAATTAAAAGAAACTTTTCAAGTATTAAAATATTATTTAATAGACGAAAACGAGATCATTTATAAATCTGATCTATCTAGTAACATCCTTTTAAATCCATTCTATTTGAATTGGCATTTTTTCCATCATAATTATTGTGAAAAAAAAACGTTTCCCATAATAAGTCTTGGTCAATTTATTTGCGAAAATGTATGTATAGTTCAAACGAAAAATGAACCACACCTTAAATCGGGTCAAATTCTAACTGTTCAAATGGATTCTGTAGGAATAAGATCGGCTAACCCTTATTTGGCGACTCCTGGAACAACTGTTCATGGTCATTATGGAGAAATACTTTCTGAAGGAGATATATTAGTTACATTTATATATCAAAAATCGAGATCAGGTGATATAACACAAGGTCTTCCAAAAGTAGAACAGGTATTGGAAGTTCGTTCGATTGATTCAATATCCATAAACCTAGAAAAGAGAGTGGATACTTGGAATGGGCGTATAACAAGAATTCTTGGCATTCCTTGGGGATTCTTCATTAGTGCTGAGCTAACTATAGCGCAAAGTCGTATTTCTTTGGTTAATCAAATTCAAAAAGTTTATCGATCCCAGGGAGTTCACATTCATAATAGACATATAGAAATTATTGTGCGTCAAATAACATCAAAAGTATTGGTTTCAGAAGATGGAATGTCTAATGTTTTTTTGCCTGGCGAACTAATTGGATTGTTGCGGGCCGAACGAGCTGGGCGTTCCTTAGAAGAGTCGATCTGCTATCGAGTTCTATTATTGGGGATAACAAAAACATCTTTGAATACTCAAAGTTTCATATCTGAAGCAAGTTTTCAAGAAACTGCTAGAGTTTTATCAAAAGCCGCTCTCCGGGGTCGCATAGATTGGTTGAAAGGTCTGAAAGAGAACGTTGTTTTAGGGGGAATGATGCCAGTTGGTACTGGATTCAAAAGAATAATATACCGTTCAAAGCAAAGGCAATATAACAAGATTACCCCGGAAACAAAAAAAAGAATTTATGTGATACATCAAAATAATCTAGGATTTAAGAATTCCTAAAATAATGATTCTTAAGGTCGTATTCATCTCCGGTCACTTTATTTTGTATATATTTTGTATAATAAAAGAAACATAATAAATAAACGAATCATATTCAATGAAATAGAAAAAATGGCCCGATCTTTTTTTTATCAACGGCAAATTTTCAGTAGAAGAGAAGGTTCCTTCGGAACACTTATTTTTTTCTATTTCAGTATACTGGGTCTCTTTCTTTCATTTCAAAAAATTGATCTAATTTCTATTTGGAAATGAAAGAAAAGTGTGGGGATAATTATAAATGACAAAAAGATATTGGAACATAATTTTGGAAGAGATGATGGAAGCTGGTGTTCATTTTGGCCACGGTACTAGAAAATGGAATCCTAAAATGTCACCTTATATTTCTGCAAAGCGTAAGGGTATTCATATTACAAATCTTATTAGAACTGCTCGGTTTTTATCAGAATCTTGTGATTTAGTTTTTGATGCAGCAAGTGGGGGAAAACAATTCTTAATTGTTGGTACAAAAAAAAAAGCAGCTGATTCAGTAGCGCGGGCTGCAATAAGAGCTCGGTGTCATTATGTTAATAAAAAATGGCTCGGCGGTATGTTAACGAATTGGTATACTACAAAAACACGACTTCAAAAGTTCAGGGACTTGAGAATGCAACAAAAGACGGGGAGATTTCATAGTTTTCCAAAAAAAGATGCCGCTATATTGAAGAGACAATTAGCTCAATTGGAAACATATCTTGGCGGCATTAAATATATGAAGGGCTTACCAGATATTGTAATAATCGTCGATCAACAAGAAGAATATACGGCTCTTCGAGAATGTATAACTTTGGAAATTCCAACAATTTGTTTAATTGATACAAATAGTGACCCGGACCTCGCTGATATTTCAATTCCAGCTAATGATGATGCTATAGCCTCAATTCGATTAATTCTTAACAAATTAGTTTTTGCAATTTGTGAGGGTCGGTCTAGATATATACGAAATTCTTGATTAATAATAAGATAAAAAATTCTTGAATTTGCTTCGAGGGGTTCATAGATTTATGGAATCGCTTACTATACTAGTAAGAAATTGCACAAAAATGAAAATAGAAAACAAACAAAAATTTTATGTAATTAGTATCGGTATTCAAAATCAAAAATGAAAGTAGACAAATCAAAAGGGAAAGGAGATGTTTGAATAAAAATAATTCCCTTTTTTCAACTTCTTTTTTTAGAGGACAGGACAATATGAATGTTTTATTATGCTCTATCAACACATTAAAAAGATTATACGATATATCTGCTGTGGAAGTAGGTCAACATTTCTATTGGCAAATAGGGGGTTTCCTAGTACATGCCCAAGTACTTATTACTTCTTGGGTTGTAATTGCTATCTTATTGGTTTCAGCCATTCTAGTTATTCGAAATCTGCAAACCATTCCCACTTTCGGTCAGAATTTATTTGAATATGTTCTTGAATTCATTCGAGACGTGAGCAAAACTCAGATTGGAGAAGAATATGGTCCGTGGGTTCCTTTTATTGGAACTTTGTTTCTATTTATTTTTGTTTCTAATTGGTCAGGGGCTCTTTTACCTTGGAAAATCATCCAATTACCTCATGGGGAGTTAGCTGCACCCACAAATGATATAAATACTACCGTTGCATTAGCTTTACTTACATCAGTTGCATATTTCTATGCGGGTCTTTCAAAAAAAGGATTAGCTTATTTTAGTAAATACATCCAACCAACTCCAATCCTTTTACCGATTAACATATTAGAAGATTTCACAAAACCCTTATCCCTTAGTTTTCGACTTTTCGGAAATATATTAGCTGATGAATTAGTAGTTGTTGTTCTTGTTTCTTTAGTACCTTTAGTAGTTCCTATACCTGTCATGTTCCTTGGATTATTCACAAGCGGTATTCAAGCTCTCATTTTTGCTACTTTAGCTGCGGCTTATATAGGTGAATCCATTGAAGGCCATCATTGACTAGTTTTCTCAAAAATAGTCTTTTTTGTTTAGCTTGCCACACATATATTGTGGCTCAATAGAATCTACAAAATAAACATCTATCTATAGATATATAGATAGATATAGATAGATCTATTCGATTAGTATATATTAGTTTGGATATTCAAAAAAAATGAATAGCTAGAATTAGAATTCTGTATGATATTTACGTTTACAATGTGTGATAAAAAGATACTATATAGAATGTTAGTAGATTCTCGTTTGATTCACATTTAATTCAACAATTGATCAAAAGATAATTAAAAACATTTAGATCACCCAATTTCCTATATTTCTTTGAAACATTAATGAAATCGAATGAATTTATTTAGATTGATTGTATCCATATGGGATAAGAGAATAAGAAAAGAGGGAAGGGGAGCTTAAAAAAAAACATGATAAAAAAAATAGAAGTGAGGGGATCAGTCAAGGTTTTTTAGGTTTCAAAGAATGAATTTCAATTTCGATTGAATCTAAAACACAAAGAAAATTAGTTTACAGCATAGAAGAAACCTATGTATATGTGATATGATATTATAGATGAACTAGTTTTATATGAACTAACCATATATCTGAAATAACTAATCTTTTCTATATAAAAAAGGCCTCGCTATTACTGTCAATTTCTATAGGGATAGAAAAGCAAAGTCCTTGCGTTTCAGCTCTAATTGTGAATTGAAAATTAAAAAACTAAAGAAATTGTATAAAAAAACGAAGAATTCAAAGAATGATTCCAAAATTAAGGTAAGAGAAGAACAAAGATTATACAGATTCACCCCCAAAACTATGTAGTTCGAGACGAAAAAAGAAATCTCGAAGTAATTCGTTTAATAACTATTATTTTCAATTTTTAATTCTTATTTTTATTAATTACTTTAACTGAAAAAGTCTTGGTAATTGAAAAATGAAGTCAGAATTTATTAGTCGATTATATCATTAACTATTTCTTTCTTTTATATGTAGGTTACGAGGAAATTCTCATGAATCCAATTATTTCTGCCGCTTCTGTTATTGCTGCTGGATTGGCCGTAGGGCTTGCTTCTATTGGACCTGGGGTTGGTCAAGGCACTGCCGCAGGGCAAGCTGTAGAGGGGATTGCACGACAACCAGAGGCAGAGGGAAAAATACGGGGTACTTTATTACTTAGTCTGGCTTTTATGGAAGCTTTAACAATTTACGGGCTGGTTGTAGCATTAGCACTTTTATTTGCTAATCCTTTTGTTTAATCCTAAAAAGATAAAAATACATATGTGGACTTCCTTTTTCGAATTATATTAATAATTCACTCCTACAATTCTTTATCTGTTCGGATAAGAACACAGGAGAAGGACTAATTGAAAGGTATTCACATACTTATTCACCCTCTTTCTTCTTTTTGTTTAGTCCAATGAACCCCTCTTTTATTTTATTTCTTTTAAGATAATTTTTTGAAAGTGTTCAAACTAGATAGATTTTGCAATTGATAAAAGAACTGGTATCTAATTCTAAGAAGTATCATTCTTTTAGGGAATCTTCCAATTGATTGACCAATCCAAATTATATCAAATTCTATAATTATATATTCCAATTAGATTATTATATTATCTATCTAATAGGAATATTAGAAAGATAATTAGTCTATTCATAAGAGGAGATGAGATCATATGAAAAATATAACCGATTCTTTCCTTTGTTTGGGCTCCTGGCCATCCGCCGGAAGTTTCGTGTTTAATACCGATATTTTAGCAACAAATCCAATAAATCTTAGTGTAGTGTTAGGTCTACTGGTTTTTTTTGGAAAGGGAGTGTGTGCGAGTTGTTTATTTCAAAGAATAAATTGGATTTAACCAAACTGCACTTTTTAGTTTAGTTAGAATTAAGAAAATGTGCAGAATCCCGCGAATTACTTCTGAATTCATTTTCTTTTTTGAATAAATTAAGAAAAATCTTAAAGAACCATAGCATTTCGCGCTTTATTGGTAATCCACTTTGATTCTCTATTTACCAAAAATTTTGGACTATTACCATGGTTAAAAAGAGTTTGAAGTCTATACGCAGTGTAGTACTCTTTCTACCGCTATATTAATACAGAAAGGAAACGGTTTCAAAAAAATTATTCGATTTTTTTTCGATATAAAACACTCATGTCGATAAAAAAAATGGCTTGAATCCTATTTATGGCGAGAAATAAAAAACGGGTGAATTTAAACCTCCCCTTTGTACGATGCGTAATCGATGGATGACCTATGTATAAATTCAAAAGAAGTCTTTGGATTTGAATAAAAAAACAACTTTGTTGACATATATTTGTTTGGTCAAAAGAGTCCTCCGAATATTCTAGTCTTATATTGGTAATTGTTTTCACTTTGAATAGAGAAGAGAGGATAGGCTCATTACATAAAAAATTGGTAAATTTCCGATAAGTAATTGAGTGTGAGAGCCAAATGAATCGAAAGATTCATGTTTGGTTCGGGAAGAGATCATAGACATTTTGAAATGGATGGAAAGAGAGTCTACTTTCATTACGTGATTTATTAGATAATCGAAAACAGAAAATCTGGAGAACTATTCGAAACTCAGAAGAATTACAGGAAAACGCCATTGAACAGCTCGAAAAAGCCCAGGCCCGCTTAAGGAAAGTTGAAACAGAAGCAGATCTGTTTCGGGTGAATGGCTATTCTGAGATCAAACGAGAAAAATTGAATTTAATTAATTCAATTTATACGACTTTGGAACAATTAGAAAATTACAAAAACGAAGCTATTGATTTTGAACAACAAAGAGTTATTAATCAAGTTCGACAGCGGGTTTTACAACAAGCCTTACAGGGAGCTCTAGGAACTCTAAATAGTTGCTTGAACAACGAGTTACATTTACGTACTGTTAGTGCTAATATTGGCATGTTTGGGATGATGAAATAAAAAAATAACTGATTAGGCTTTCTATTATACAATAGAGTATAGGCATCATTTTTTTCTTATAAAAAATAAATTTAAGATATTTTCATGGTAACCATTCGTGCAGATGAAATTAGTAAAATTATCCGTGAACGCATTGAGCAATATAATACAGAAGTAAAAATTGTAAATACTGGTACCGTACTTCAAGTAGGCGATGGTATTGCTCGTATTTATGGTCTTGATGAAGTAATGGCGGGTGAATTGGTGGAATTTGAAGAAGGTACTATAGGCATTGCTTTGAATTTGGAATCAAAAAATGTTGGTGTTGTATTAATGGGTGATGGTTTGCTGATACAAGAGGGAAGTTCAGTAAAAGCAACAGGAAGAATTGCTCAGATACCTGTAAGTGAAGCTTATTTGAGTCGTGTTATAAATGCCCTGGCTAAACCAATTGACGGTCGAGGAGAAATTTCAGCTTCGGAATCTCGATTAATAGAATCTCCCGCTCCCGGTATTATTTCAAGACGTTCGGTATATGAGCCTCTCCAAACAGGACTTATTGCTATTGATTCGATGATCCCCATAGGACGGGGCCAGCGAGAATTAATTATTGGAGATAGACAAACAGGTAAAACAGCAGTAGCCACAGATACAATTCTCAATCAACAGGGACAAAATGTAATATGTGTTTATGTAGCTGTTGGTCAAAAAGCATCTTCTGTGGCTCAAGTGGTGACTACCTTACAAGAAAGAGGAGCAATGGAATACACTATTGTAGTAGCTGAAACAGCGGATTCTCCAGCTACATTACAATACCTCGCGCCTTATACAGGAGCAGCTCTGGCTGAATATTTTATGTACCGTGAACGTCACACTTTAATCATTTATGACGATCTCTCCAAACAAGCACAGGCTTATCGGCAAATGTCTCTTCTATTACGAAGACCACCAGGTCGCGAAGCTTATCCAGGGGATGTTTTTTATTTACATTCGCGTCTTTTGGAAAGAGCCGCTAAATTAAGTTCTCAGTTAGGCGAAGGAAGTATGACTGCTTTACCAATAGTTGAAACTCAATCGGGAGATGTTTCAGCTTATATTCCTACGAATGTAATTTCCATTACAGATGGCCAAATATTCTTATCGGCCGATCTATTCAATGCTGGAATAAGACCCGCTATTAATGTTGGTATTTCAGTTTCCAGAGTTGGATCGGCGGCTCAAATCAAAGCCATGAAACAAGTAGCTGGTAAATTAAAATTGGAATTAGCACAATTCGCAGAATTAGAAGCTTTTGCACAATTCGCTTCTGATCTAGATAAAGCTACTCAAAATCAATTAGCAAGAGGTCAACGATTGCGCGAGTTGCTTAAACAATCCCAATCAGCTCCTCTTACTGTGGAAGAACAGATAGTAACTATTTATACCGGAACGAATGGTTATCTTGATTCATTAGAAATTGGACAGGTAAGGAAATTTCTTGTTGAGTTACGTGCTTACTTAAAGACGAATAAACCTCAATTCAAAGAAATCATATCTTCTACCAAGACATTCACTGGGGAAGCAGAAGCCCTTTTAAAGGACGCTATTAAAGAACAGATGGAACTCTTTTTATTCCAGGAACAAGTAGAAAAAAATTGATGAATCATTAAATAATTTTGTAATTCAATTTTCCAATTTTTATAATTAGTATCTTTTAATATGTTTTTATTTCATTTGAATATTATATATAATGAATTCGAATCAAAATGTAATAAATCAAAAAAAATAGAAGGACAAGGTTGAAATTAGATATGCAAACAACTTGCGTCCAATAGGATTTGAACCTATACCTAAGGTTTAGAAGACCTCTGTCCTATCCATTAGACAATGGACGCTTCTATTTTATATTTGATTCTTTAACCTTTTTAACTAAACCTTATTAAAAAGATTAAAGAATCAAACAAATATAAAGAATTCTAGAAATTATAAAAATAAAATAAATCAAATATTTAGAATAAAAGAAAAAAAAAATAAAAAAGAAAAATCAATTGAATATAATTGAATATATATAACTAAAACTAAATTAAGAAATGAAAATGAAGAATTGACAAATTCTTTAAGAATTCTAGATTCATTCTCGAAGAAAAAAGATAGATTTAAATAGAATAAAATAGAAGCGGGTAGCGGGAATCGAACCCGCATCGTTAGCTTGGAAGGCTAAGGGTTATAGTCGACGTTGATTCATCATTTTGATTTAACGTCTCTAATTCAAAACTGAACGTGAAACTTTTGTTTCATTCGGCTCCTTTACGGAATGAAGAGATGGACAATAAAAAAAATTGACCCATAACATCTATGTCAGCCTTTTTGTATGAATAGGTTTCAAATATCTTGCTTTTTAGATGATCCCTCTAGAAGAGCAATATTCTAACAATCTATGTTTTTTTTCTAGTTACTTCGTTCTCTATTTCTATTTCAGAAAATCTTTAGGAAAAGAAGAAAATTTCCGTCGAGCTAAAAAAATGTCGATGTCTCTAGTAAACTAAAAGAATCGTTTAATAGCTATTTTGCTTCAATTTTTACTATGCAAAAAAATGGAAGATTTAGTTACGATTAGAAAGAAACTTTGTATATTTCTCTCCATAGATCCTTTAGTAATACTCAAAAAATTCGGATTATAGATCCAATTCCAAAAACTTATGTTTCATAATTTTAAAACTCAATTTGTCAAATTCGATTTGATTCTTCTTGTATACAAATTACAATAATGTATATTATACCGCAAATAATTCATCGAGGGGTATAAAGGAGTCCCTTTAAGTAAAAAATAAAGTTTTTGATCGGCATATGAATCAAATGGGGGATCCCTTAACTTTTGGGGGGTCCTTGAAACGAATCGCACTTTTACCACTAAACTATACCCGCTACAATATCATTATTGTATCTTTTGTTGAACAAAGCAATCAGACAAAATAAAGAAATGGGAGGCATAATATTCTAATAAGTCGAGTATTGACATGTTTCATTAGAGAATCTTCTAATGAAATTTGAAAAACGGGATAATTTTCATTTTTTTATTTTGCTGAAGGTTATATATATATACAATTTACGTTACCAGAAAAAAGAGAGGGAGTAAGAAAAGAGAACATTTTTATATTATCTTATTTTGGTTTTATCTCATAGGAATCTATCCGTATCTCTTATTTTTTTTTTAATTACAAATATTTTTACAAATATTTTTTTTTCGAATAAAATATATTCAAATAAAGAATTTTTCTTCAATATTCATGGGAATAAAAGAAAAAGAGCCCGACTAGGTACTGGCCGGGCTCATTGGCTGTATAAAAAGAAAAAAAGAAAACTAAAATATATAGAATAATAAAAAAAAGATAGATAAGATAAAAAAGAATAAAAAAAAAGCAAGTCTCTTTTTTTTTTAAGCTCCCTTTTTGTTCTTCTTGTTTATGTGATATAACATAAACAAAGTAATTCTTTTTTTTTTCAATTGGGGAGAGATGGCTGAGTGGACTATAGCGTCGGATTGCTAATCCGTTGTACAAATTCTTGTACCGAGGGTTCGAATCCCTCTCTTTCCGTTGATAATTTGGTATTTTTTTTTGAACTTGTTTTTTTTATTTACTAGTTAAAGATGTTAAAATAGAGAAAATCCTAAAAATATTTCAAAATTCCGCACAAGCAAGAAAACACAGAATCCACTTTTTTCTTATTCTATTCTTCACGTCCTGGATTACGTCCTGGATCGTTAGATAGGAATCCGAAGATGAAAAGAGAAACGAAAAAGATCACTACCGTATAAACAAAAAGTTTTAGAGTAAGCATTATGAAATCTCCAAGATAATTAAAAAACGACAAAGAAAGAGAATAGATTCTCTTATATTACAACATATTTTGTTTCTTTTAATACTAAGATACTAAGTTTCTAAAAAATGAAGTTTTTTTAGGATATGAGGAGATATATATATATGAGTTTCGAAAATGAATTGATAGTAAGAGTAGATTATTTTATTACAAATTATCAATAATTCTTTTGACCAAAAATCCTTTTTTTCTGTAATCTAGGTATTCGATTGGTGAGGGGTTCCAATCGAATAATCGGATTAGGTTTTTTCAATTCAAAAAACGTAAATGATGAGAAGGTCCCTTTTTTTCCTATATATTGAAAAATTTCAATATTGGAATCCAGAAGTCACACTGTAAGACTTATCTGATCTTATAAATTGTTAAAATGTTCGAGTTTTAGTTTTCTGAAAAATTCTGAATTTTTTTACGACATTATTCAAATTAAAAATATCATCGAAAACTTACAGCAGCTTGCCAAACAAAAGCTAAAAGAAAAAATAGTACGGGTATTACTGGCATAATATCCACAATTGGATTCAAGAAAGCGTAGGCTTCGGGCAATTTCTCCAAAAAAAAACTACTGGAATAAAGGACGGAGTGAATACAAATACAGATCCAACTAAAGATATTAAGCATAACAAACATTTTGTTCTTTAAAAAAAATAAAAGTTATTTTTGTTTTTTTTTTTTCATTCTAATTTTCAATTTTATTGCATTATATACATAATACAATAAAAAGGAAAATAAAGAGTTATGAATAAAAGTAAAAAAATGAATCAAATAAGATAAGAATCTCGAGAATCCTTCTTTTATTTGAACTTTTCCAGTTTCAAAATATTTTTTATTCTGAAATCAAAAAAATTGAAGAAATCATACTTCCTTCTATATAATATCTTAATTGAATTGTATGTAATGATCAATCAATTTAGTTTTATCCTATCTATCTATATCCATTTATAGATATAGATAGATATGTAGATACGCATATAAAATACTAGTCGCAAAATTTTTTTTTTATAGAAATTTTTGAACTGGAATTGACGAACAACCAATATCAATAATAGTCTTTATTAATGTAAAATGGAAAATGGGGCGTGGCCAAGCGGTAAGGCAACGGGTTTTGGTCCCGCTATTCGGAGGTTCGAATCCTTCCGTCCCAGAGCATATCTATTTAGGATGTATATCATATTTGAATACAGATTGTATCGCATAATTAAAAGGGACCCTCCTTTTTTTGAAAAAAAAAATTATCATTTTTCTACTTTACAAATTATAAAAATAGAATAGAGTAGAAAATATATTGCTAGAATATCAAGTTCATTTTCATTTATGTCTTTACTTTTAAAAAGGTTTTCATTATATATAAGAAAAACCGAAACGTAAAAAAAAGGATAGATTCTTATGTAGCGAATGAATCAATCACTATTCACGATTCGATAATTACATACTGGATCTAAGCTAAGGGAATGTTAGAGTAAAACTTCGTTTGAAACGATGTGGTAAAAAGCAACGTGCGGCTTGAAAGACATGATTAAATTAGGGGTGGATTTTGATATCCGCCATTTTTTCTAGTATTTTACAAACGAACATGATCTTGACTTGACATCATTTGTTCTGTTCCACTAGACCCCTTTTTTTGTTTTTGGGACAGGAAAGGGATTAATGATGTAAATAGTACATGATGGAACTCGAATTTATTCATTTCTCGGGAGCAAGTATCTAAAATTTAATAAATTCTAAAAAGTTAATAAGTCTGTTTATTTTATAAAAATAGAAAGGATCTTATTTCAGCCAGGTTCAAAAAAAATGGTTGAAATTTGTAAAATTGCTTTTTTATCAAAAAGTTTATCCGCAGGAATTAACTTTTTTTATGATTCTTTCAGAGAAAAACAGGTATGTTGCTCCCATTTTTTTAAAAAATTGAAGATTCCCGGAGTAATGTCTAAACCCAAAGATTCAAAGAAAAGCTAAAAAATCAGGGAATTAAGGAAATACCATTTTCAAATTGTATCATCAATTCTATTATCAAAAATTTTAGAAAAAAGAAATGAATGATAAAGAAACGAAATACGGGCAAGAAAGAGGAGTAGAGACCACTCAATAAATGAAATAGCTGCTGCTTGGTTTTCTTTTTAGTTTTTTGAGAATTTTTCAAATTGAGTGTTATGGAGGTACAAATAGGAAGAGTTTTTTTTTTTCAGAAAGAAAATACGAAAGAAAAATACTTCAGTCATTGTTTAATTGATTTGATGATTTTATTGCTCTATTTTACATCATAATTTTCGAAATACATAGAATTTTTGATATTCTCGAGCCGTACGGGGATAAAAATTTCCTGTACGTTTGGAGGGGGGGTATCTATATCTATCCCAAAGAGCTGTTTATCGAATTGTTGCTAAGGGATGTTCGACCCCAAAGAGAGGGAAGATATCTTCAGAAAGTGGATCCTATAAAGAATTAAACCTATTTCAATATTCCTGTTATTCTTTCATTTCCTTGACAAGGGGCGCTTAACCTACAGGAACTGTTCAGCATATTTCAAAAAAGGCAGGTGTTTTTATAGAACTTAGCTCGAATCAACAAACGAAATTCAATTAATGAAATCAAAAAGGGGGTGTAGATTATTTGTATATAGATTTACAAAACTCCCCGCTCTCTTGTTATATTCATACTTCATTTTTTTATTTCTTGTTGTTTATATAGAATCATAGAATGCAATTTTATATAGTCAGACAATTCATGAAATTTTCATAAATCTTCAAAAAAAATGAAAAATTGTATAGAGATAAAAGAGAGAATATAGGAAAAAAAAGAGTAACTAAATATAGTAATTGGACTTTTAAATAGATTCCCCCCTATGAGGTGATTTTTTTATTTCATATTTCTTCTTATTTTATTGTTATTTCTTTTTAATATTGACTCGCTCTTTATTTTTTTCAGTTATTAATTCTAGTTATTTGATTTATATACTTTTTTTTGATAGTAAATAAATGAGATAGAATATTCAAAATGGAATATTTCTATTATTTGATTTTTCATCCAATGACTATACATTTTTTTTTATGGAAATACAGGAAAAAACTCTATGGAAAAATGGTGGTTCAATTCTAAGTTACTTAATAGGAAGTTCGAATACAGGTGTGAATTAAGTAAATCAATGGAGAGTCTTGGTCCTATTGAGAATACCAGTCTAAGCGAAGAACCCAAAATTTTAACTGATATAGATAAAAAAATTCAGAGGTGGGATGATCGTGATAATTCTAGTTATAATTCTTTTGATTATTTAGTAGGTGTCGATAACATACAGGATTTCCTATCTGATAAAACTTTTTTAGTTAGGGATAATAAGAAGAACAGTTATTCCATATATTTAGATATTGAAAATAAAACTTTGGAGATTAACAACAATCATTCTTTTCTAAGGGTTTTTTCTAGCTATCTGAATACTGTTATTAAGAGTGATTACGATCATTCCATGTATGATACTCCTTTTAGTTGGAACAATTATATTAATAGTTGCATTGATAGTTATTTTCATTCTCAAATCTGTGTTGATAGTTGCATTTTTGGTAATATAGTCGAATATAATGACAGTTATTTTTATAGTTACTTTTTAGGTAAGGTCAGAAATTGTAGTGAAAGTGAGAATTCTAGTTTTAGTTTAATAACTAGTACGAATGATACAAATGATAGTGATTCCACTCTAGTAGAAAATTATATGAATCTCCATGAAAGTGAACAATTGACGCATTTGTGGATTGAATGCGAAAATTGTTATGAATTAAATTATAAAAAATTTTGGAAATCAAAAAGGAATATTTGTGAATACTGTGGATATCATTTGAAAATGGACAGTTCAGATAGAATCGAATTTTCGATTGATTCGGGTACTTGGAATCCTATGGATGAAGACATGGTTTCTCTGGATCTCATTGAATTTCATTCAGAAGAAGAACCTTATAAAGATCGTATTGATTCTTATCAAAGAAAAACAGGATTAACTGAGGCTGTTCAAACAGGGACAGGTCAAGTAAATGGTATTCCTGTAGCAATTGGTATTATGGATTTTAAGTTTATGGGAGGTAGCATGGGATCCGTAGTAGGTGAGAAAATCACCCGTTTGGTAGAATATGCTACTAATCAACTTTTACCTCTTATTCTCGTATGTTCGTCCGGAGGAGCGCGTATGCAAGAAGGAAGTTTGAGCTTGATGCAAATGGCTAAAATTTCTTCTGCTTTATATTATTATCAAACAATTCAAAAATTATTCTATGTATCGATACTTACATCTCCTACTACGGGTGGGGTGACAGCTAGTTTTGGCATGTTGGGGGATATCATTATTGGCGAACCAAAAACGCTTATATTGCATTTGCTGGTAAAAGAGTAATTGAACAAACATTGAATAAGACAGTGCCCGAAGATTCACAAGTAGCTGAATCTTTATTCAATAAGGGTTTAATTGATTCAATCGTACCGCGTAATCTTTTAAAGGGAGTTGTAACTGAGTTATTGCAATTCCATAATTTCTTTTCTTTGACTAAAAAGGAAAGAAATTATGGAATTGAAATACAAAATCAAAACATACAGGATCAAAGTAATAAAATAAAAGAATAATAAAAAAATACTAAGAATCATAAAAGGGTATATTCTGATATATATCGGCTTAGCTATAATCACTAGAATTCCTATATACTAAGTATAAAGATATAGGAATTCTAGTGATTATAGACTGTCTTTTTTAATAAAAATAAGAATAAAAATCGACAAAAATAAAAATAGATATAGTACAAATAGTAAATCGAGGTACCCTTATTTATGATAAACTTTCCTTCCATTTTTGTTCCTTTAGTGGGTCTAGTATTTCCGGCAATTGCAATGGCTTCTTTATTTCTTTATGTTCAAAAAAACAAGATTTTTTAGATACGGCGGTAAGTAGGGAAAAATATTATAGATCTTTTTTTTAGAGCTGGAAGCAATTGGATGAATTCCCCCTAAAGGTTTACATTTCAGTAGCGCCAGTTGATGAAAATTACTTTAGAAACAAGTAAAATTCTGGGGTTTTTTATTCCACAATTATTATTCTTAAAAAGAAAAAGAGGGGGTAATGAATATTTTAAAAAAAAGATCAAAAGAAGTACTGATCTATTCTATAACAGAGTCTCGAAAAATAAGCAATATCTTTTCAGCCTTTATCATTTTTTTAGGTTCATTGGGGTTATTGTTGGTTGCAATTTCCAGTTATCTCGGTATGGGTCTTTTCCTTTTTTCTCAGGAAATTAGTAATTTTCCATTTATTCCACAAGGGGCCGCGATGGCTTTTTATGGAATTGGGGGTCTCTTTATTAGTTTTTATTTGTGGTGGATTATTTTGTGGGATATTGGCGGTGGTTTTGATATCTTCGATAAAAAAAATAAAGAAGAAGTATGTTTTCTTCGTTGGGGATTTCCTGGAAAAAATCGTCGTATTATTCTCAAAATACCTATGAACGAGATTAAATCTATCAGAATAATAACAGGAGTTCAAGAACGAAGTATTTTGACTCGTACTCTTACTTATGAGAGTCTCGTTTATATGGAAACAATAGAACAGGGGTTTATTCCCTTGACTCGTATTGAAGATAATTTGACTCCACTAGAAATTGCAAATAGAGCTGGCGAATTATCTTTTTTTTTAGGTGTACCGCTTCTTTATTGATGAAAATTGGACTTAACTAGAAATAAAATTGCACAAAAAGTTTCAGAATTGTCCTATTTATTTAGTGTACCGATTGAAATATTTTGAAAAAAAACTGTTTTTTGCAAAATATTTCAATTTTTATTTTTATAGATGGGACATTTTTTGATTTCGAAATTTGAATATTATAGTCATAACTCGAAGTGCTCCTTGGTGTATTTCTAAAAAGAATCCTTTTTTCTTCGAATCTTAGCAATTAATATCCTTTCGAAACAATATTTTTTTCTTCATTGGATTGGAATTGACTGTGAATTCTTTCGATTTCTTATTCGATTTATGTATTCTTTTTTCTCAATTAAAGAAGGCAAAGGCTAACTTCCGAAGTTTAAGTAAAAAAAAATGATAAAATACAATCTAAATTTATCTAGAAGCTCTATAACTTGTAATGAAGCTTATACTTGATAGAAAAGTTATTATCATATAGAGTTGACGAAAGAGATGAAGTTAAGTTCATTAAAGACGAAAAATGAAAAAAAAAAAAAGCATTCCCCTTCTATATCTTACATCTATAGTCTTTTTGCCCTGGTGTATCTCTTTCACATTTAAGAAAAGTCTGGAATCTTGGTTTATTAATTGGTGGAATACTAGTCAATCCGAAATTTTCTTGAATGATATTAAAGAAAAGAGTATTCTAAACAAATTCATAGAATTAGAGGAACTGTTTTTCTTAGATGACATGTTAAAGGAATGTCCGAAAACATATATACAAAACCTTCGTACTGGAATTTATAAAGAAACAATCCAATTAATCAAAACACACAATGAAGATCGTATGAATACGATTTTGCACTTCTCCACAAATATAATTTGTTTCTTTATTCTAAGCGGTTATTCTATTCTTGGTAATCAAGAACTTGTTCTTATTAACTCTTTGGTTCGAGAATTTATATATAATTTAAGTGACACAATAAAAGCTTTTTCTATTCTTTTATTAACTGATTTATGTATAGGATTCCATTCAACCCATGGGTGGGAACTACTTTTTGGCTTCGTTTATAAAGATTTTGGATTTGCTCAAAATGATCAAATTATATCCGGTCTTGTGTCCACTTTTCCAGTCATTTTAGATACAATTTTAAAATATTGGATTTTCCGTTATTTAAATCGCATATCTCCATCACTTGTAGTGATTTATCATTCAATGAATGATTGACAGAAAAACCGATTTACTTCAATGAATTTCAAGTTTTTATCTAAAAAAGATAATTTTTCATTTTCCCCTCTTTAAAAAAAAGTTAAATAAAAAAGGGGTTCCCACCTTGGATAGGGAACTATGCGAGTGACCTACCTAATCTTATTGTAGAAATTTTCAGGATCAATGATTAGACCATGCAAACTAGAAATGCTTTTTCTTGTATAAAGGAAGGGATTACCCGATCCATTTCTATATCGGTCATGATATATATAATAATTCGAGCACCCTTTTCAAATGCATATCCAATTTTTGCACAGCAGGGTTATGAAAATCCCCGAGAAGCAACCGGTCGTATTGTCTGTGCCAATTGCCATTTAGCTAATAAGCCCGTGGATATTGAGGTTCCACAAGCGGTACTTCCTGATACTGTATTTGAAGCAGTTGTTCGAATTCCTTATGATATGCAAGTGAAACAAGTTCTAGCTAATGGTAAAAAGGGAACTTTGAATGTGGGGGCTGTTCTTATTTTACCGGAAGGTTTTGAATTGGCACCCCCCGATCGTATTTCGCCTGAGATTAAAGAGAAGATAGGCAATCTGTCTTTTCAAAACTATCGCCCTACAAAAAAAAATATTCTTGTAGTAGGCCCTGTTCCTGGTCAGAAATATAATGAAATCACGTTTCCTATTCTTTCCCCGGATCCCGCTAGTAAAAGAGATATTCATTTCTTAAAATATCCTATATATGTAGGCGGGAACAGGGGAAGGGGCCAGATTTATCTTGACGGGAGCAAGAGTAATAATAATGTTTATAATGCTACAGCAGCAGGTATAGTCAAAAAAATCATACGAAAAGAAAAAGGGGGATACGAAATCACTATAGTAGATGCATTAGATGAGCGTGAAGTGATTGATATTATACCTCCAGGACCAGAACTTCTTGTTTCAGAAGGTGAATCTATCAAACTTGATCAGCCATTAACAAGTAATCCTAATGTCGGTGGATTTGGTCAGGGGGATGCGGAAATAGTACTTCAAGATCCATTACGTGTTCAAGGTCTCTTGTTCTTCTTGGCATCTATTATTTTAGCACAAATCTTTTTAGTTCTTAAGAAGAAACAATTTGAGAAGGTTCAATTGTTCGAAATGAATTTTTAGTTCCGCGTATTTATCAACATATTAAACTCGTAAAAATAACTCAATTTTTTTGATAATTTTTGTAATTATATTCTGTATAATATCTGTATAATAGAAAATATATATATATATTCAAATATCGAAAAGTTACTCTAAGGGGGATTCTTTGTTTTTTCTTTTTTTTTTTTTTCTTTGTCCTTTCCTAGAGTCCGATTCCTATTCCTTCTTGTTTGTGTTGAAATAGAAATATTCTAAAAATATCAATAAAATACTATTTTTGAATCCCTTCCTGAAAAATCCTATATCTTAGTTTCTCTTTTTTCCAACTTAGAATCTTTCTGCCAGATAATCTTTTATGGTATATAAATAATATGTAAAATAATATGTAGTGAACAAATAAAAAAAAAAGAATGAAATGGAATTTTTTGAAACATCGGAAGAAGTAGTCATTTATATGAAAAAAAATTAGAATTCTTAAGAACTCAAGGGGGATCCACTTGCATTCGTCAAAGAAAGAGTGGATCCCTGTTCAGTTCTTACACTTTCATTTCAAAAACCCAAATAGAATACGATTACTACAGAGATGAGCCCAATCCGGAATATGAACCATAAAAGAAAATACCAATTAAACCGATCACAGTAATACCAGTTACAGTACCTATTATCCAAAGAGGAATTCTTCCAGTAGTATCGGCCATTTATCCCACTTTCCTCCACATTTAATCACGTAGTCAGTCATGCTAAAGACATTAACAAACAGTCATAGATAATTATGAAATGATATCCTTCCGAATGGGATAAAAGAATTCTTAATATATATATTATTGACTATTCCTATTTCTTCTATTAATTCTAATTAATTGAAGAAATAATTTGAAAATAAAACAGCAAGTACAAAAATAAGTAATAACCCCCAGTAGAGACTGGTACGATTCAATTCAACATTTTGTTCATTTGGGTTTGATTGTGTCATAGCTCTATAATTCAAATTAAGTTTATCGTTGGATGAATTGCATTGCTGATATTGATCCCAAAAAAGAAACAGTGGGTACCGCTAGTCCGTGAACAGCTAGCCATCGTACTGTAAAAATTGGATAGGTCCTATCTATAGTCATTGGAGCCTCCTAAAAAGATCTACTAAATTCATCAAGTTGTTCCAAAGGATCAAAACGGCCAGTTATTAATGGAATTCCTTGTCGGTTCTCTGTAAAATACTCGTTTGGGCGGGGACTTCCAAATACATCGTAAGCTAGACCTGTACTGACAAATAACCAACCTGCAATGAATAGGGAGGGTATAGTAATGCTATGAATAATCCAGTATCGGATACTGGTAATAATATCAGCAAAAGAACGTTCTCCTGTGCTTCCAGACATCTTGAACTCCACATATTCTTGTACAGTCAAAAGGGGGGGATCGAGTCCATAAAAGACGAGATCAGTAAGGCGAAATTTACTGAAATAGAATCCTTGTTAGATCGTCCATTTTGTACCAACGGTGTCTTTTGAGTATACCGAATCAGTATAGCTATCCTTCTTCTAACAGAGCAATGAAATTTCACAATCAGTGTAAAATTTTAGTACTAGATTTTTTTCTTCTTTTTTCATTGATTGTCTCTATGTAGTCAAAAATCCGATAGAAAATTTTGCAAAGTTTGGGTATATAAAAATTTTTTTTATATTAAATTTTTAGAGTAATAGTATAAAAGGAAGGTTCTTAACATTTCAAATTATTAGTTTTGGATTAGAAACTAAAGATCCATTAAAATCGGAATATGAGAAAAGGGTTTCTAATAATTAATAAAGTAGATAATTCATAAAGTAGATTTTCTATTTTAATAATTCAATTATTGCCAAATCAATAAATATATTTTTTGTGGTTGTTGAAGATCTTTTTTTCTATTTTCTTCTACATTAATTCAAAGTGAAATAAAATGAAATAACAGAGTTATTATTCTTTGTTTGAATATTCATAATTTTTCTTTTCTTTTTCCAATATAAACAGAATTCTATTGGATATCTATAGAATAATACTAAATATTTTCATTAGATCAGTTTACTTAATTCCTGAGTTGATTAAGAAGTATGTTGATTTGAAATCACAGGATGGGTAGATGTAACAGATGAGGAATTTATTTCTAAATTATGTTACTCTATTTCTTTTTTTTTTTTTCGTCTCTAATAATTGAATTTATTGAGGAATTGCCAATTTTGAATTGTATCTTTCAAGTAGGATTTTTTATCTTCTTTTTTCTCTCAAAAATGGAAATTTAGGGAAGTGCTTTATAAACATATGTATAAAAAGAACGAACATATTTCATTTAGTTTCTATATGCCCACTATCACTAGTTATTTCGGTTTTTTACTATCGGTTTTAATTATAACCTCGTCTCTATTTATTGGTCTTAGTAAAATACGACTTATTTGATTTGTAATTTTGAGAGGAATAGTAAATTTTGGTATAAGACATTCTAGAATTCCTTACTATGTCAATTTACAATTCTCGATCGTTGAGATTTATGATCAATACAGATTTATGTTTAAGGCTAGATATTATATTACCTTTCTTTTTACTTTTCGAACAAATAAAAATGATTGAAGTTTTTCTATTTGGAATCGTGTTAGGTTTAATTCCTATTACTTTGGCTGGATTATTTGTAACTGCATATTTACAATACCGACGAGGTGATCAGTTGGATCTTTGATTCATTAATGTCTCTTTTTTTGTGATTCCCTATTTATTTAGTTTAATCCTAATCGACAAGGATAAAATTCAGACTTTCTTTTGAATGTTCAATTATTTCAGTGTAATTATCAGGCGAATAATACTAGAATCACGCTCTGTAGGATTTGAACCTACGACATCGGGTTTTGGAGACCCGCGTTCTGCCGAACTGAACTAAGAGCGTTTTGTTTTCATAAAATTATATGATCCAAATCCATTTTGCATATAGATATTCAGTATGTATGTTCAATTGGAATTCGTCTTCACAGGTTCCCGGTTTATTGCTCATCTCATAGAATATGGAATATTATAGAATACGGAATATCATAGAATAAGTAATTGTTAGGGATAGGGATGACAGGATTTGAACCCGTGACATTTTGTACCCAAAACAAACGCGCTACCAAGCTGCGCTACATCCCTTTTCCATTTGTTTATAGTGTTATTGTAAAGAATCTTTGTCTTGTTTTCCACATTTTTCTCTGTTGATATATATCAACAGAGAAAAAATACTTAAATAATAAAAAGAAAGGAGGATTTGAAATGCGAGATCTAAAAACATATCTTTCCGTGGCACCAGTAGTAAGTACTTTATGGTTCGGGGCTTTGGCGGGTCTATTGATAGAGATCAATCGTTTTTTTCCAGATGCATTGATATTCCCCTTTTTTTAATTTTAGTTATTGACACGGGAAGGGGTGAAGAAGATGAAAGGTCCAATTATATATTAAATATGTGTAATTAACCTACTCTTCTTTTTTTTTTTTTTAGGAAAGATAAAGACGAAAGATTAAATTGGCCTCATTGAAATTCGGAGTGACACTCGGGATCGGGATCTGGTCCAGGCTTCAATGGAATTGAATTATTAATTCAATTCCTATGAAAAAGAAAGTGAAAGCAGAAATCCATAGGTTGGGGCAACAATATCATAAAAAATACTTTAAAAAAACGAAAATACTGGCAATTTGAAACGAAATATAGTTACAGATCCTTGTATTCTTTTTGTACTAGATTCAATTAAATTGGAACGAAATCTTTCATAATTTTTCGAATTCTTCTTTTTTATCTTATCTTAGTTGTTTTCATCTTTTTCTTAGATTCTTAGATTCGAATCCGAAAAGAGTTATAAGTGAATTAAAAACCCAAAGGAGGGTCATGTCCAAGGGTAAAGATATCCGAGTAAGTGTTCTTTTGGAAGGTACTGGTTGTGATAAAAAGAGTCTAAATAAGGAATAAAGCGGTATTTCTAGATAGATTACTAACAAGAATCGACACAATACGCCTAGTCGATTGGAATTGAGAAAATGATGTCCCCGTCGTTATATAACAACATATGCTAAAGAAGAAAAAAAATACAAATCCTTTATTATAATTATATTTATTTAAATCAATGTTATTTTTGGAATAGGAATAAATAAACTATGGAAAAACCTAAGCGACTCTTTATTAAATCCAAGCGATCTTTTCGTAGACGTTTGCCCCCGATTCAATCGGGGGACCGAATTGATTATAAAAACATGGGTTTAATTTGTCGATTTATTAGTGAACAAGGAAAAATATTATCTAGACGTGTAAATAGATTGACCTTAAAACAACAACGATTAATTACTGTTGCTATAAAACAAGCTCGTATTTTATCTTCGTTACCTTTTCTTAATAACGAAAAACAATTTGAAAAAAGCGAGTCGACTGCTAAAATTACTCCTTTAAGAAAAAAAAATAGAAATTAAAAATTCGAAATCCAATTTGAATTTAGATTCGAATTAAACATGGATTGATGTTTTGTTCAAAATTAGGATAATTCCATTTGATTTTTTTGTTGGAATAAAAAAGATAATAGGTAACGAAGAATAATTTTTTAAGCATGGTTGTTTATTTTGATAGCTTTATCGTATGATAAAGCTATCAAAATAAACAAATTTCTAGTCTATACCTTCCTGCAGTAAATAAGGGGTTTTAAGTTTTTATGATATTATCGGCAATCATAAAAAGACAATTCTCTTTTAATATAGCAATTTGTGCAACTATTTTACGATTAAGAAGCAATTGCTTGGTGTATAGACTATTCATTAAATTATTATAAATATAAGATACTTTTTGATTCTCGCGAATTACTGCATTTATTCGACTAATCCATAAACCACGAAAATCTCTTTTTTTCCTATCTCTATCCCGATGAGCCGAAACTAAAGCTTTCAATTTCTGTTGAGTAATAGTTCGGGTAAGTCTTGAATGAGCTCCGCGAAAACTTGATACGAATAAACGAATTTTTGTCCTCCGTTTGTGAGCTATATATCCTCGTTTAATTCTGGTCATTTAATAAATGATATTTTCAGGAATAACTTTTTCATTTTTCAGTTATTCTTTTTTTCTTCCTAGTCTATTAATAACAAAAATGGATTCTTCCGATGTATAAAAAAAAATTCCAACGGCTCTTGCTACTATAACCGCCCCAACCACGATTTTTTATATTAAACATTTAACCTCAAAATCAGAAATTGTATAGATACTAGATATCAAATAAAATAAAAATAGTAAATGAAATAGGACACATATTTTTATAATGAATTGGTGGGTTCCTTCGTTTCTATGATTTTTTTTAGAAATGACCAGGTCCTCTCTATACACCGGAGCCTTTTTATTTTCATTTTTGATTCATTTAATGAATGTTATTGTTAACTTGTACAGTTCACACTCTGTGGCTCTACCCATGCAATATTGAGTAAGTAGGTTTTTTCACAACCAAATCTAATTCTATAGTAACGGTATTTAATTATGAAAATTTGCTGGGTAGCTGACCCTCTTATTCCATTCTTACAAAATCCATCAAAATACATTCATTAAGGACATACTTTATTTTTAATTGAAATAGTATTTTCTCCGCTTAACGGGTAACTTTTTTTTGTTACCGATGGGAAAGTCCTTCTCATATGAAATTGCAAATGTGTATTATTGGTTTTGCACCAATCGAAACCATAAATTTTATACAAGATAGAAGAATGTAAAGAATTATATAATTATATAGAAAAGAATTATATATTAAGTTAAGATAGTGTGAATGTAGTTTTTGCATTCACACTATCTTAACTGATTACCAATACTGAAAAATTTTAATTTGTTTTTTCTTAGTATTTAAGCTGAACGAGTCGCACATACACCCTGGTACACGTTCCTCGACGTTGAGGGCATCCCCGAAGAGCTGGGGATTTTGTGACGTTTCGGATTGGCTGTCTTGTGTTTCTAATAAGTTGTTTCATAGTTGGCATGGTAAGTCGTACATATATATATCTATATTTTTGTATAATGAGCAGGTTTAGATCTATCCTAACCGTGAATTACTTATATTCTATATTCCTTATTTATAGCCTATATTAATTATATATACTATATTAATAGATTAACTCTTAGAGATTTTATTTTAAAATGTAAAGTAAGATAGAGTAAAAAATTAAATTTCCAATCTTGTATTTAATTAGAATAACCTTTGCCACCAATTTTTTATTCAACTGCTACAAGATCTACAATTCCATGAGCTTGGGCTTCTGCTGCTGACATAAAAACATCCCTTTCCATGTCTTCCGATATAACCCATAAAGGTTTGCCCGTTCTTTGTACATAAACCCTTGTGATAGTTTCACGCATTTTCAGTAGCTCTTCCGCTTCCAGGACAAATTCTCCCGCTTGTGCCTCATAAAAAGAACTAGCAGGTTGGTGGATCATTACCCTGATTATATCACTTAAGTAGTATTTCCCTTATCTTGATAAATCTTTTTAGAATTCTTTTTACTATATTGGTAGATTGCTAAAGATTGTCTTTATTCCCAAAATAAAGGTAACAGAAAAGGGACAAAGACAAATAAGATAAAGGGCAAAAAGTATATTCAATAACCGTACAAGCATTTTCTGCGTATTGATGCATACGGCTTTTGTACTTATGCAATTCATTTTTTCCTCTATGGATAGAGTAGAGTATTTTCTTCGATGAATTTTGTTTCTACATTTACAAATTTCTTTTTTTCTATCAAAGAAAAAAGAAGTACAAAATCTACTAGGTCTTTTGGATCCGGATCCTTAAATAATAAACAATAGAATAACCAACTTTCTTTTTGAATCTATTTTTAAATACTACGATGGTTCCGTTGTTTTTTATATCATTTTGGTATTCAACAATCCAAAAGTTTCTTTTTTTTTTCATATATTAAGTTTTCTTCTGATTCAAATAAAAATTGTTACAAGCTTTCTGGTATGAAAAAAAACAAAAAAGTATGCGACACTACTAAAATGAAACTAGGTTTCTTATAGATCAGATAAAATGGAAAATACCCTCTTTTTCATACTACTCTTTCTATATATAATTAAATGATTCAAAAAAATTGCATATGGAATTCAAAATACCATGCTATTATTACTTTGGTTTTTATGGCGAAGGTATAGTATATATAGATAGATATCTATTCTATATATTCTCAAAGAAAAGAATCATTGGCGCCAAGCGTGAGGAAATGCAAGACGTTTGGTAATTGTGCCTCCTGCCAAAAGAAAGGATCCCATTGAAGCAGCTAATCCCAGACATACTGTCTGTACATCTGGTTGTACAAATTGCATAGTATCATAAATAGCTATTCCAGGTATTACCCACCCCCCCGGAGAGTTTATAAACAGAGACAATTCTTTATTCTCTTTCTCTATGCTCAGATATATCATAATACTAATAAGTTGATTCGATATTTCACTATCAACATCTTGACCTAAAAAAAGTAATCTTTCTCGATAAAGTCGATTGATTAGGATTCCATTTTTTCCTTAAAAGCCGTACATGCACCTTTTGATGCATACAGTTCATCAAAAATTATATAAGCAAAAAAGGAATCAATGTGTCGATTTTAATCTTTCTCTTTTTCTAATGGATTTCTTCGAACTAAAAAAAAAGAAGAATATACTTAATTTAGTGAACTATCTTCTCATTGATGTATTGCTTTCATCGAGATCGAAGCCGAATCACAATGTAATTTTCTTGTTTCTGAATGGACTTTTTCAATTCTTTTAGGTTTCTTTTCTACTCTGAGTAAAGATCTGCCCGATTTGGATTTGCACATATAGAACAAATAGTCCAAAACTATGTATTTTTGTTAGAACTTCTTCCTTTTCTGAATTTATTAATGTTTTTTGTAAAATACAATATATAGATATGATAGAAGTAGTGATCGTAGAAATATTACCAATTGGTTTTTTCTACACAGAGCCTGGGTACTTGATTTTATTGGTCCAATTAAGCCAACCATAAATTATTCATAATTTCGAGTAATAATCTGGAAATTTTATCTAAAAATGAAAAAATCGATAGAATAGTACTTCATTACACTTCACGCTCCCCATTTTTTTATCTTTATGATTTCATCATTCTCTTTTGGGGGTGAAAGCGGGGATATCTCGATCGGGGGAGAAAACGGGTAAATCCCATATAACCTACTATATCTGACAAGTCGCACTATATATCAACCCAAGATGCATCTTTATCCCCGGGGGTTCGAAAGGGTACTCTTGGAACACCAATGGGCATAAAATGGACAAATAATAAAGTCATATATCTCACTTTAGTGTGGAAACGTAAGAATTAGCTTATCGTGTTAAAAAAGATTTACTTGATTTTATATTAATATTGCTTTTTTTTATAAAAAAGAAGACTAAATAAAGTCGAGTTGTTATAAATGGGTCATTGGGGTGATAAGCGAATATGTCTGCATTTACTTATTTAAATAGTCATAGAGAAAGTTGTCAACCCCTTTCGTCTCCCCACCATTGCGTATTGTTACTTATCCGGTATAGAATAAATCTGTTTCTTTGATTTCGACAAATATGATTGTTCCATTTTCCAAGAGAATCTACTGAAAGGCTATATTCATTTTTTTCCAGTGCAATAAAGTTACATAGTGTCTATTTTTTGTTGAAGGGGTATTTTTTCATGGGTTTACCTTGGTATCGTGTTCATACTGTTGTTTTAAATGATCCGGGCCGTTTGCTTTCTGTTCATATAATGCACACAGCTCTAGTTGCTGGTTGGGCCGGTTCGATGGCTCTATATGAATTAGCAGTTTTTGATCCCTCTGATCCTGTTCTTGATCCAATGTGGAGACAGGGTATGTTCGTTATACCTTTCATGACTCGTTTAGGAATAACTAATTCGTGGGGCGGTTGGAATATCACAGGAGGGGCTATAACGAATCCGGGTATTTGGAGTTACGAAGGTGTGGCCGGAGCACATATAGTGTTTTCAGGCTTGTGCTTTTTAGCGGCTATTTGGCATTGGGTTTATTGGGATCTAGAAATCTTTTGTGATGAACGTACTGGAAAACCTTCTTTGGATTTGCCAAAAATTTTTGGAATTCATTTATTTCTTGCAGGGGTGGCTTGTTTTGGTTTTGGCGCATTTCATGTAACAGGATTGTATGGTCCCGGAATATGGGTGTCTGATCCTTATGGACTAACTGGAAGGATACAATCCGTAAATCCCGCGTGGGGTGTGGAAGGTTTTGATCCTTTTGTTCCGGGGGGGATAGCTTCTCATCATATTGCGGCAGGAACGTTGGGCATATTAGCGGGTCTTTTCCATCTTAGTGTGCGTCCACCCCAACGTCTGTATAAAGGATTACGTATGGGAAATATTGAAACTGTCCTTTCTAGCAGTATTGCTGCTGTCTTTTTTGCAGCTTTTGTCGTTGCTGGAACTATGTGGTATGGTTCAGCAACAACCCCCATTGAATTATTTGGTCCTACTCGGTATCAATGGGATCAGGGATACTTCCAGCAAGAAATATATCGAAGAGTTGGTGCTGGGCTAGCCGAAAATCAAAATTTATCAGAAGCTTGGTCTAAAATTCCTGAAAAATTAGCTTTTTATGATTACATCGGAAATAATCCAGCAAAAGGGGGGTTATTTAGAGCTGGTTCAATGGACAATGGAGATGGAATAGCCGTCGGTTGGTTAGGACATCCCATTTTTCGAGATAAAGAAGGACATGAGCTTTTTGTACGTCGTATGCCTACTTTTTTTGAAACATTTCCAGTTGTTTTAGTAGATGGGGACGGAATTGTTAGAGCCGATGTTCCTTTTCGAAGAGCAGAATCGAAATATAGTGTCGAACAAGTAGGTGTAACTGTTGAGTTCTATGGTGGTGAGCTTAATGGAGTAAGTTATAGTGATCCCGCTACTGTGAAAAAATATGCTAGACGTGCTCAATTGGGGGAAATTTTTGAATTAGATCGTGCTACTTTGAAATCAGATGGTGTTTT
This sequence comes from Vigna unguiculata, assembly GCF_037176805.1. Lineage (NCBI taxonomy): Eukaryota > Viridiplantae > Streptophyta > Magnoliopsida > Fabales > Fabaceae > Vigna > Vigna unguiculata. Next base: position 49,352 of record NW_028196930.1, read on the forward strand.
TCGTAGCAGTCCAAGGGGTTGGTTTACTTTTGGGCATGCTTCATTTGCTCTGCTATTCTTTTTCGGGCACATTTGGCATGGTTCTAGAACTTTGTTCAGAGATGTTTTTGCTGGTATCGACCCAGATTTAGATGCTCAAGTAGAATTTGGAGCATTCCAAAAACTTGGAGATCCAACTACAAGAAGACAGGTAGTATAACATTCTTTTGTTCTTTTCTACTTTTTTATAATTTTGAATTTCATATAAAGAACTAGATAAATCTTGATTGGAATCATTGCATTTATTCTTTTTTTTCTTTTCGAAAAGAGCCCCACCCCAAGAAACAGGTATGAAAGCTATAATTGTAAACCACGATTAAATTTATGGAAGCTTTGGTTTATACATTCCTCTTAGTCTCAACTTTAGGAATTATTTTTTTCGCGATTTTTTTTAGAGAACCTCCTAAAGTTCCGACGAAAAAGGTCAAATAATTTTTTATTATCTTAATTGAAGTAATGAGCCCCCAATAGGGAGGGCGCATTACTTCAACTAGTCCCCATGTTCTTCAAATGGATCTCTTAGTTGTTGGGAGGGTTGCCCAAAGGCAGTATATAAGGCATACCCAGTAAAACTTACAAGTAAACCAGATATAGAGATGGCAATTAGAGTTGCTGTTTCCATTATTTTAATTCTAAAGTTTCCAGATCACAATAGATCTATAGGATAAGATCCTTATATTTACAGCGGAATGGTATACAAAGTCAACAGATCTAAATGAATAAAAAAGAGTATTTATGGCTACGCAAACCGTTGAGGATAATTCTAGATCTGGTCCAAGACGAACTGTTGTAGGGAATTTATTGAAACCTTTAAATTCAGAATATGGTAAAGTAGCCCCGGGGTGGGGAACTACTCCTTTGATGGGTGTTGCAATGGCTCTATTTGCGATATTTCTATCTATTATTTTGGAGATTTATAATTCGTCCATTTTATTGGACGGAATTTCTATCAATTAGATTCACAAGAATCGAGTAATTAGTTTATAGAAAGTGAAGCCTTTAGGTTTCTTATTGTTTCTTAGTCTATTCCATGTTGATGTGGTAGTTTGATCGTAGAATTTCTTTGTTTCTGTATTTCCGGAATATGAGTGTGTGACTTGTTTTAATTGGTCCTATTGAAAGTACAGAACATAAAATGGGTCTGTCATCTTGATATAGATGGTTTTATTCCGTCAGATATTTAATCTAGTATCTGGAGCACGGAATATAGAAAATAGATTCTAAAAATCTTAATACTATGATTCATACTAAATATTTAGACCTCGCAACTGGATTTAAAAACCTTTTCAAAGAGTTCTAAAAATATATTGAAAAATTTTGATTCTTTCAAGCTTCTCCAGTTTGTCTTTATTTTGAGCAAAGGACAAACCTTTCCTTGAATTTTTTCATTATATTTTATCTATTCATTGAAGAAGTGATGATCCAGCAATTCTTACTCAGGGAATTTTTGGACTTCGATTAAAAATTGTTTTGAATCATCGTGGTTCTAGTATGAATCTGAGGTTTTTTTTATTCATTCATATGGTCCTAACAAGAGAATCCTTATCAATAATAAAAATTCAAGAATAAAGAAGACAGCAGTAAATTCACATTATACAAATAAAAAGAAGTAAAGAATATTCAAGAGGCCTTAAAAGATCACGATAAAGACGGGTGCGCCGACTTGATATTTTGGCATTATAACAAAAAAGAATAGCTTTCGGATTTTTATTTCTTTTTTATCGTAAGAGAAAATTAGAATCATAGGATTAAATAAAGCAGTTTCAAACTTTCTATTACGGATATCTGTTTTTGTTACAATCAATATTTGGGTATTTTTGTTTGAGCCGTACGAGATGAAATTCGCATATACGGTTCTCTGGGGGGGTTCCTTTGGGTTACCTATCTCAATAAAGTTTATGATTGGTTCGAAGAACGTCTTGAAATTCAGGCGATTGCCGATGATATAACCAGTAAATATGTTCCGCCTCATGTGAACATATTTTATTGTTTAGGGGGAATTACACTTACTTGTTTTTTAGTCCAAGTAGCAACAGGATTTGCTATGACTTTTTATTATCGCCCAACCGTTACTGAAGCTTTTGCTTCTGTTCAATATATAATGACTGAAGCTAATTTTGGTTGGTTAATCCGATCAGTTCATCGATGGTCGGCAAGTATGATGGTCTTAATGATGATTCTACACGTATTTCGTGTGTATCTTACAGGTGGTTTTAAAAAACCTCGCGAATTAACTTGGGTTACGGGTGTAGTTTTGGCTGTATTAACTGCATCTTTTGGTGTAACTGGTTATTCCTTACCTTGGGATCAAATTGGTTATTGGGCAGTAAAAATAGTAACAGGCGTACCTATTCCTGTAATAGGATCGTCTTTGGTAGAATTATTACGCGGAAGTTCCAGTGTGGGCCAATCTACCTTAACTCGTTTTTATAGTTTGCATACTTTTGTATTACCTCTTCTTACTGCTGTATTTATGTTAATGCACTTTTCAATGATACGTAAGCAAGGCATTTCTGGTCCTTTATAGTGAATATGGGTCATAGATATTTGTAATCACTTCATTATCATTTTGTATTTTGGGGAGGATTTTTTTTCATTGCTACAATTATGGATTATAAAACAAAATAAAACATGTATTTAGATATTTTTCTTCAACTTAACAAAAATTGAATTTTTTTGTACATACAAAAATAGTTGAAGGGAATTCTCCAAAAAAAATGGATTATGGGAGTGTGTGACTTGAACTATTTATTTGGCCGCGCAGATATATGACTTTATCTTATCTGCCACATTATAATTTACAATTAAATGTGTCTTTTTTCCAACCACCAAGCAAGGCTCTTACAGAGAGGGTAGGCTGGTTTTACTTGAAGAGAATCTTTTCTATGATCAGACTCGATTTTATTCTGCATCAACAGGCTCCATAAGATCCAGTAAAAGAAGTGATGTGATATAGTCTGAATTCTATATAGTATGACAACGCATTCATTTCCTATGCATTGATTTGATTTCTGATACTATTGGAGTGAACAAAGTAGATCTAAAGAACAACGCAAGTTAGGTTATATTAGTAACAAGTAAATTCTTTGTACATAAAAAGTATCAAGATTTTTTTTTGATAGGATAACAATTGCAAAGTTTGAGATCACCCAGAAAGCATTATCAACTTGAAAAGTCTACTCGGGTATTGAGCGTTTACTAAAATTTACTTAAAAAGAACTTAATTTTTTTTTCAATAAAAAATGGTAACTTTGGAAAAAGAGAATAGAATCAAGTTTCTTTTATTATTTAGAATCTTCATATATGTGTGGATAACACATACATTTTTTTCTAGTTTATTCTATAGATACAGTTGAAGAAAAATTTGATTAGTGCTCGAGCCGGATGATGAAAAATTATCATATCCGGTTCTTTTGGAGGATGGATCTATAAGAATTCACCTATCCCAATAACAAAAAAACCTGACTTGAATGATCCTGTATTAAGAGCTAAATTGGCTAAGGGAATGGGTCATAATTATTATGGAGAACCCGCATGGCCTAACGATCTTTTATATATTTTTCCAGTAGTAATTCTAGGTACTATTGCCTGTAACGTAGGCTTAGCGGTTCTAGAACCATCCATGATTGGGGAACCTGCGGATCCTTTTGCAACTCCTTTGGAAATACTACCTGAATGGTATTTTTTTTCCCGTATTTCAAATACTTCGTACAGTGCCCAATAAGTTATTGGGCGTTCTTTTAATGGTTTCGGTACCTACGGGATTATTAACAGTACCCTTTTTGGAGAATGTTAATAAATTCCAAAATCCATTTCGCCGCCCAGTAGCAACTACCATCTTTTTGATTGGTACTGTAGTTGCCCTTTGGTTAGGTATTGGAGCAACATTACCTATTGAGAAATCCCTAACGTTAGGTCTTTTTTAAAATTATAAGATTGGTTTCATTTTGAATTCATTTTGAAATAAAATATCATGACATCTGTATTGTATATCTAGGGAGAATTCTTTCTGAACCTACTAATCCCTAGATACATCTATTCCTTTTTAGATATATTCTGACCATTAGGATTTGTTCTAAATATTTAAATTACATATTTTGACCTTTCATTTTGAGTTTAGAAAAAAAATCAATTTGAAAAAATCCTATGTCAATAGATTTCAATTTTATGCAAAATACTTTTGTATTTTTAAAATGTCCAATATAGATTTTCCATCTTCTACGCGAAAATGTTCAAATTTCAGAAGGTCTTCTTGACTGTTATTCAAAAGTTCTAATAATGTATGAATATTGGATCTTTTGAGACAATTATAGATCCTGGGAGGTAATTCTAATTGGTCAATAAAAATAGATTTCAATGCTATTTCTTTTTTATTTTTCCTTAGTTTATCTTTAACCAATATATCATGAAAAGTAAAAAGGGGCAAAGTCACTTTGTCTTGATTTTTTTCTAAATGAAAGTTATCTTCTTCTGCGTGTAAAAAGGGAAGAAATAAATCAATCAAATTTTGGGAGGCTTCATAAAGGGCTTCCTTAGGAGTTAAACTTCCGTTTGTCCATATCTCCAGAAAAAGTATTTCTTGTTTTTCATTCCCATTGACATAAGAATGAATACTATAATTTACATTTCGAACAGGCATGAATCTAGCATCTATATCATAACTTCCGTCTTGAAAGTTTTTTAATGTTTTTATACGATACCCACGATTTCTCTCAATTTTTAATTCAATACACAAATTAACAGGTTCTGTTACGTTGGCTATATGTTGTCTATTATCAACGATTTCCACCGAGGGTGGTAAAATGATGTCTTGAGCGGTTATATATCCAGGACCTTTGAAAGAAATCCATGCGTCCTGTGTTCCATACATATTACTTTTCAATACAATTTTTTTCAAATTCATGAAAATTTCATGTACTGATTCTTCAATACCTATTATGGTAGAATATTCATGTGGTATTTTCTCTGATTTTACACGTGTGATACATGTTCCCTCTATTTCTCCGAGTAAAATTCTTCGGATTGCAATGCCTATTGTATCGGCTTGACCTTTCATAAGTGGGGACAGAATAAAGCGTCCATAATAAAGACGCTTACTGTCTATTCGTGATTCAACACATTTCCATTGTAGTGTCCGAGTAGAGACTCTTAATTTCTCTTGAACATAGTAATTATTTTGATAAAACTCTTGACTTGTTTTTTTCTCTTGAACTATTTTTAATGTTTATTTTTAGTTTTATACACGTCTTTTTTTAGGAGACCTACATCCATTATGTGGCATAGGAGTTACATCTCGTATAAAATTTAATAGTATACCACTTCTACGAATAGCTCTTAATGCTGCATCTCTTCCGAGGCCAGGCCCTTTTATCATGATTTCTGCTCGTTGCATGCCTTGATCCGATACTGTTCGAATAGCATTTCCTGCTGCAGTTTGAGCGGCAAAAGGTGTTCCCCTTCGTGTACCCTTGAATCCACAAGTACCCGCGGAGGACCAAGAAATCACCCGACCTCGTACATCTGTAATAGTCACAATAGTATTGTTGAAACTAGCTTGAACATGAATAATTCCCTTTGGTATTTTACGAGTATAATTACGCGAACCAATACGTACATTTTTACGTGAACCTTTTTTAGGTATAGATTTTGCCATATTCGATTATTTCAATACAATATTTCATTAAAAAAAAAAAAATAAGATAGATCTAGGGTATGGAGATATCCATTTCATGTCAAAAACGGATCCTTTTCCAATTCTTTTCGAATTTGATATTCGATTTTTTCTATATTCTTTTTATTTGCTTTTGATTAATATCAAATACAATTTTTGAAATCAAAGTTAAAAGTTGAAATATCAATAATATTTAAAAAATGGATTTTTCATTTTCATAGAATAATATATATTCTAGATAATTTTATAATTTTCTCTCTTTTTTTATCTAGTCTATTTTTTTAGAAAGCTTCTGTTTGTTCAAATATTATCCTTGTCTTTGTTTATGTTTTGGATTGAAACAAATTACTATAATTCGTCCTCGTCTTCGAATCAATCGACATTTTTCACAAATTTTACGAACCGAGGCGTTTATTTTCATATTTTTACGAATTCCTTAATTAGTTAATCCAAAATTGTGGAAGAAAATAAAGGTTCCTTACATTTTGAACGTCTATTTGAACGTCTATTAGTGGCTTTCTCAATAAAATAGAAAATAAAGTTGAGATTAAAAAACATCCTAATTCAATTGAGTGACTTCTCTTTTTTATTTCTTATCGTATGTCCAGAAAAAGTATTGGAAACATATTCTAGAATAGAAATAAAAATCCAATTTGCATTAATTGTATATAAACCTTAAACCCCGGGCAAATAATTTATGGATAAGTTATTCATTTAGTAATTAAATCTTCGTGAATTTCCCTTTTTTTTACAATTCCAGTGAAATCCCTTCTTACATTCATCAATAAATATATCTATCTAAAAAAAATAGATATATTTCTATCTATGAGGGATGAAGTTCTATTAGAAACTTGCGTTTTATCTCTCTTTTTTTTTTTTTACATAAATGAAATGGATACAAGTTTCTCATCGAATTCGGATATTAGAAAGATTACCATATATAACATAAAACTTCGCCGCCGATTTTTTCTAATCGAGCCTCTCGATCTGTCATTATACCTCTAGAAGTTGAAAGAATGACAATCCCCATGCCTCCTAAAATTCGAGGGATTTGTTGATAATTGTAATATATTCGTAGACCAGGTGTACTTATTCGTTTTAAATTGAAAAAACTTTTATATGATTCTTTTCTATTTCTTCGATACCGTAGAGTTAAAACTAAAAAATATTTGTCGTTTTCTCTATGTTTTCTGATGTTTTCAACAAAACCCTCTCGTAAAAGTATTTTTACAGTTTTTTCTGTAATGTTAGTAAAAGGTAATTGAACCATTCCTTTTTTATTCATGTCAGCATTTCGTATATAGGTTATTATGTTGGCGATAGTGTCCTTCCCCATGGTAAACGAAAAAAAATTGTTGCCTCTTACTTTTTATATAATCAACATACTCCTTACATAAAATGATATTTCTTATTTGTGTATTTTTTATCTATAGATAGATCTTTATAACTCATTATAGCTCATTGACTAAGTTCGTTGAAATTTCTATTGTGACTATCATCGACTATTGTAAAATAAACAATTCAAAAAATCGAATAAAAGAAGATATTCAACTAAAGCAAATAGAAAATTCAAATAGAAATTCAAGTATCATAATGTTTTATTTATGTATACAAATCACATCAATTACTATTTGTACTGTGTGTTGTAAATAAAATAGACATGAACCTTTTTTTTTGATTTTGACCAAAAGACAAGGCTTCTGTATAGAGGTTCTTCTTTATCATAAGAGTCTATTTTGACAAATCAATAAAATATTGAATTGATTGAATTCTTCATTAAAAAAGAATTTTATTATTATTATGAATTATTGAATTCATTTAATGAATTCTAAAAGAAATGAGTTGAACTTCATTTTACTAAGAATTCAATTTTGTAATATTTCTTTATGCATTACTATTTAAAAATGGATGTTCAAATTAACGTTAACGACGAGATCTATTATCATTTTTCGCATGTCCTCGGAAGTTAGAGTAGGTGAAAATTCTCCTAATTTATGGCCTACCATACGATCTGTTATATAAATAGGTAAATGTTCTTTTCCATTATGGATAGCAATGGTATGGCCAATCATTGTAGGTATAATGTAGATGCTCTGGACCAAGTTAATATTATATCTTTTTCCGCTTTTGTGTTAAGCTTCTTTATTTTTCTTAATAAATGATTCGCTACAAAAGGATTTTTTTTTAGTGAACGCGTCACAGTTAATTACTCCTTTTTCTTGTAAAGACGAAGAAACAATTTCTATTTTCTCTACTATTTAGTACGACGACGAAGAATCAAATTATCACTATATTTCTTCCTTTTTCTACTTCTTCTTCCAAGTGCAGGAAAACCCCAAGGAGTTGCGGGTTTTTTTCTACCAATGGGGGCCCTCCCTTCACCACCCCCATGCGGATGGTCTACAGGGTTCATAACTACTCCTCTTACTATAGGACGTT
>NW_028196930.1:60000-65000 GCF_037176805.1 Vigna unguiculata
ATGGTCGAAAGAAAAAATCCCTATTTGACAAGGCTTCTTCCTATACCTATGAATTCCATTGGACCCAAAAATGATACATTGGAAGAATCATCTGAGTCTTCCAATATCAATAGGTTGATTGTTCCGCTCCTGTATCTTCCAAAAGGAAAAAAGATCTCTGAGAGTTCTTTCCTGGATCCGAAAGAGAGTACTCGGGTTCTCCCAATAACTAAAAAGTATATCATGCCTGAATTTAACTGGGATTCGCGGTGGTGGAGGAACTGGATAGGAAAAAAGAGCGATTCTAGTTGTAAGATATCTAATGAAACCATCGCTGGAATTGAGATCTCATTCAAAGAGAAAGATATCAAATATCTGGAGTTCCTTTTTGTATATTATATGGATGATCCGATCCGTAAGGACCATGATTGGGAATTTTTTGATCGTCTTTCCCCGAGAAAGAGGCGAAACATAATCAACTTGAATTCGTGACAGCTATTCGAAATCTTAGTGAAAGACTGGATTTATTATCTCATGTTTGCTTTTCGTGAAAAAATACCAAAGGAAGTGGAGGTTTCTTCAAACAACAAGGGACTGGGTCAATTATTCAATCAAATGATATTGAGCATGTTTCGCATCTCTTCTTGAGAAACAAGCGGGCTATTTCTTTGCAAAATTGTGCTCAATTTCATATGTGGCAATTCCGTCAAGATCTCTTCGTTAGTTGGGGGAAGAGTCCGCACGAATCGGATTTTTTGAGGAACATGTCACGAGAGAATTGGATTTGGTTAGACAATGTGTGGTTGGGAAACAAGGATCGGTTTTTTAGCAAGGTACGGAATGTATCATCAAATCTTCAATATGATTCCACGAGATCTAGTTTCATTCAAGTAACGGATTCTAGCCAATTGAAAGGATCTTCTGATCAATCCAAGGATTCTTTCGATTCCATTAGGAATGAGGATTCGAAATATCACACATTGATCAATCAAAGAGAGATTCAACAACTAAAAGAAAGATCGATTCTTTGTTGGGATCCTTCCTTTCTTCAAACGGAACGAACAGAGATAGAATCAGAGCGATTCCTTAAAATCCTTTCTGGATATTCCTCAATGTGCCGACTATTCATGGAACGTGAGAAGCAGATGAATAATCATCTGCTTCCGGAAGAAATCGAAGAATTTTTTGGGAATCCTGCAAGAGCCACTCGTTCTTTTTTCTCTGACAGATGGTCAGAACTTCATCTGGGTTCGAATCCTACTGATAGGTCTACTAGAGATCAGAAATTGTTGAAAAAAGAACAAAAGAAACATCTTGCTTTTTCCAGGCGATCGGAAAAGAAAGAAATAGTGAATTTATTCAAGATAATTATGTACTTACAAAATACCGTCTCAATTCATCCTATTTCATCCTATCGAGGATGTGATATGGTTCCAAAGGGTGAACTGGACAGTTCCAATAAGATTTCATTCTTGAACAAAAATCCATTTTGGGGTTTATTTCATCTATTCCATGACCGGAACAGGGGGAGATACACGTTACACCACGATTTTGAATCAGAAGATATATTTCAAGAAATGGCAGATCTATTCACTCTATCAATAACCGAGCCGGATCTGGTGTATCATAAGGAATTTGATTTTTCTATGGGATTCCTCCGGATTGGATCAAAAACATTTCTTGAATGAGTATTGAACTCCAGGGATGAATCGAAAAAGCACTCTTTATTGGTTCTACCTCCTCTTTTTTATGAAGAGAATGAATCTTTTTATCGAAGGATCATAAAAAAATGGGTCCAGACCTCTTGCGGAAATAATGTGGAAGATCCAAAACCTAAAATAGTTGTATTTGCTAGCAACAACATAATGGAGGCAGTCAATCAATATAGATTGATCCGAAATCTGATTCAAATCCAATATAGCACCCATGGTTACATAAGAAATGTATTGAATCGATTCAATTGCAACTTCGAATATGGAATTCAAAGGTATCAAATAGGAAATGATACTCTGAATCATCGAACTAGAATGAAATACACGATCAACCAACATTTATCAAATTTGAAAAAGAGTCAGAAGAAGTGGTTCGATCCTCTTATTTTGATTTCTCGAACGGAGAGATCTATGAATTGGGATCCTAATGTATATAGATACAAATGGTCCAATGGGAGCAAGAATTTCCAGGAACATTTGGACTATTTCATTTCTGAGCAGAATAGCCGTTTTCAAGTAGTGTTCGATCGATTACATATTAATCAATATTCGATTGATTGGTCTGAGGTTATCGACAAAAAAGATTTGTCTAAGTCACTTTGTTTATTTTTGTCCAAGTTACTTCTTTTTTTGCCCAAGTTTCTTCTCTTTTTGTCTAACTCACTTCCTTCTTTTTTATTTGTGAGTTTTGGGGGTATCCCCATTCATAGGTCCGAGATCCACATCTATGAATTGAAAGGTCCGAATGATCCACTCTGTAATCAGTTATTAGAATCAATAGGTCTTCAAATCTTTCATTTGAAAAAAAGGAAACCCTTATTATTGGATGACCAAGATACTTCCCAAAAATCGAAATTCTTGATCAATGGAGGAACAATATCACCATTTTTGTTCAATAAGATACCAAAGTGGATGATTGACTCATTCCATACTAGAAAGAATCGCAGGAAATCTTTTGATAACACAGATTCCTATTTCTCAATGATATCCCACGATCCAGACAATTGGCTGAATCCCGTGAAACCATTTCATAGAAGTTCATTGATATACTATTTTTATAAAGCAAATCGACTTCGATTCTTGAATAATCAATATCACTTCTGCTTCTATTGTAACAAAAGATTCCCTTTTTATGTGGAAAAGGCCCGTATCAATAATTATGATTTTACGTATGGACAATTCCTCAAAATCTTGTTCATTCGCAACAAAATCTTTTCTTTTTGCGATGGTCAAAAAAAACATGCTTTTTTGAAGAGAGATACTATTTCACCAATCGAGTTACAGGTATCTAACATATTGATACCTAACGATTTTCCGCAAAGTGGCGACGAAGGGTATAACTTCTACAAATCTTTCCATTTTCCAATTCGATACGATCCATTCGTTCGTGGAGCTATTTACTCGATCGCAGACATTTCTGGAACACCTCTAACAGAGGGACAAATAGTCCATTTTGAAAAAACTTATTGTCAACCTCTTTCAGATATGAATATACCTGATTCAGAAGGGAAGAACTTGTATCAGTATCTCAATTTCAATTCAAACATGGGTTGGATTCACACTCCATGTTCTGAGAAATATTTACCATCCGAAAAAAGGAAAAAACGGAGTTCTTGTCTACAAAAATGCCTTGAGAAAGGTCAGATGTATAGAACCTTTCAACAAGATAGTGTTTTTTCAACTCTCTCAAAATGGAATCTATTCCAAACATATATACCATGGTTCCTTACCTCGACGGGGTACAAATATCTAAATTTCATATTTTTAGATACTTTTTCAGACCTATTGCCGATACTAAGTAGCAGCCAAAAATTTGTATCCATTTTTCATGATATTATGCATGGGTCAGATATATTATGGCGAATTCGTCAGATTCCATTGTGTCTTCCACAATGGAATCTGATAAGTGAGATTCCGGGTAATTGTTTCCATAATCTTCTTCTGTCCGAAGAAATGACTCATCGAAATAATGAGTTACTATTGATATCGACACATCTGAGATCGCTAAATGTTCAGGAGTTCTTCTATTCAATCCTTTTCCTTCTCCTTGTTGCTGGATATCTCGTTCGTACACATCTTCTCTTTGTTTCTCGAGTCTATAGTGAGTTACAGACAGAGTTCGAAAAGGTAAAATCTTTGATGATTCCATCATACATGATTGAGTTGCGAAAACTTCTGGATAGGTATCCTACATCTGAACTGAATTCTTTCTGGTTAAAGAATATCTTTCTAGTTGCTCTGGAACAATTAGGAGATTCTCTAGAAGAAATACGGAGTTTTGCTTTTGGTAGCAACATGCTATGGGGTGGTGGTCCCGCTTATGGGGTCAAATCCATACGTTCTAAGAATAAATATTGGAATCTCATCGATCTCATAAGTATTATACCAAATCCCATCAATCGAATCGCTTTTTCGAGAAATACGAGACATCTAAGTCATCCAAGTAAAGCAATCTATTCCTTGATAAGAAAAATAAAAAACGTGAATGGTGATTGGATTGATGATCAAATAGAATCCTGGGTCTCGAACACTGATTCGATTGATGATAAAGAAAAAGAATTCTTGGTTCAGTTTTCTACCTTAACAACAGAAAAAAGGATTGATCAAATTCTATTGAGTCTTACTCATAGTGATCTTTTATCAAAGAATAACTCTGGTTATCAAATAAGTGAACAACCGGGAGCAATTTACTTACGATACTTAGTTGACATTCAAAAAAAGTATCTAATGATTTATGAATTCAATACATCCTGTTTAGTAGAAAGACGTATATTCCTTGCTAATTATCAGACAATTACTTATTCACACACCTTGTGGGGGGCTAATAGTTTGCATTTCCCATCTCATGGAAAACCCTTTTCGCTCCGCTTAGCCCTACCTCCCCCTAGTAGGGGTATTTTAGTGATAGGTTCTATAGGAACTGGACGATCCTATTTGGTCAAATACCTAGCGACAAACTCCTATGTTCCTTTCATTACAGTATTTCTGAACAAGTTCCTGGATAACAAGCCTAAGGGTTTTCTTATTGATAATAGTGACTATATTGATGATAGTGACGATATTGATGATAGTGACGATATTGATGATAGTGACGATAGTGACGATATCGACCGTGACCTTGATATGGAGCTGGAGCTTCTAACTATGATGAATACGCTAACTATGGATATGATGCCAGAAATAGACCGATTTTATATCACCTTTCACTTCGAATTAGCAAAAGCAATGTCTCCTTGCATAATATGGATTCCTAACATTCATGATCTGGATGTGACTGAGTCGAATTACTTATCCCTCGGTCTTTTAGTG
>NW_028196930.1:82500-100000 GCF_037176805.1 Vigna unguiculata
CTCTTATCTCTTCCTTCTTCGAGCTAGACTTGTGGAAGAAGGAACCGAGAAGAAAATAGCAGCAACAACTGGGTTTATTACGGGACAGCTCATAATGTTCATGTCTATCTATTATGCGCCTTTGCATTTAGCATTGGGTACATTGGGTAGACCCCATACAATAACTGTCATAGCTATACCCTATCTTTTATTTCAGTTCTTCGGCAATAGTCAAAAAAACTTTTTGAATTATGGATACAAGAATCCAAATTCAATACGTAATTTTAGTATTCAAAGAAGATTCTTTCAGAATCTTCTTTTTCAATTTTTAAATCCCCTTTTCTTACCGAGTTCCATATTCATGAGATTCATCAATATTTATTTGTTTCGATGTAACAATAAAATTACTAGAAAGATTAATATATCTAGAATATACAATAATATATACGAAGCTATTCGCCCCCCCCCCACATATTTGATAGCTTCTCCTAGAAAAAAACTTGTAATACCTATTCCATTCGTAATTCCATCAATTCTTTTTTTATCAAAAAAAGAATTTAATTTCACTAATCTTCTGATACTAGCAATTAAAGATTTTTCATAAAAAAGATCTATATAACCATGATTATACGACCAATTATATATGATATTTTGAAAATGATCGGCAACATTTTTTTTAAGAAAACTTTTTTCAAATAAATTTAATAAATTCAAATTTTTTAAATAGGAATAAACCGATTTGTAAAAAAAAGACGCTAGAAATATTCCCCAAAAAGTGAAACTCAAAGAAAAAGTTGCGTTTGTGAAAAATTCATAATAATTCATAAAATTTTCTGAATCTTTATGTAAAAGATCTATAAACGGAATTAACAATTTTGATAAAATATCCAAATGTATTCCGTCTTGACTGAAAGAAATTCCTACAGCACCAACGAATAAAGTAAAGAGCGCTAAAATAAGCATAGAAAATCGCATAGTATTGTTAGATTCATTAGGATATAAACAAGCAGTTTTTTTAGTGCCAAAATGCATAATACCAAAAACAAGATGTTTTATATTTTTAATATTTTGATTAACGCGATGTAGATATCTCTTCCGGATAAAAAAAGAAGTTATTTCATTCTTTTTTATTTTTAGTAAAACTAAGAAAAAATTTTCGTTTTTTCTTTTAAGTTTTACTTGTTTCTTCCCCCATAAAGATATTGAATAGAATGAACTATTTTTTTTTCCATTAAAATTCAAAAAATGAACGTTTAAATATCCCTCAAAAACAAGTAAATAAATTCGAAACATATAAAATGCAGTTAATCCTGCTGCAGAACAAGCTATTATTGCAAAAATTGGTGAATACAACCAACTATCATTAAGAATCTCATCCTTAGACCAAAAACAGGCAAAGGGTGGAATACCGCAAAGAGAGAGTGTACCCACTAAAAAAAAAGTTTTTGTAATTGGTACATGTTTTGTTAAACCGCCCATAAAAACCATATTTTGACTTTTAGCTGGAGAATATCCGACAAGAGCTTCCATTGAATGAATAATGGATCCAGATCCTAAAAACAACAATGCTTTTGAATAAGCATGAGTAATCAAATGAAATAAAGCACCTCGATAAGATCCCATACCCAAAGCTAACATCATATAACCCAATTGAGACATTGTAGAATAGGCCAAATTTTTCTTAATATCTTTTTGAGCAATAGCTAAAGTAGCTCCTAATATTACTGTTATTATACCTATAAAAGCTATTGCGTTCATTATTTTGGGTAGCACTATGAAAAGAGGAAAAAGACGAGCCACAAGAAAAATTCCAGCGGCTACCATAGTAGCAGCATGTATAAGGGCAGAAATTGGAGTAGGTCCCTCCATAGCATCGGGTAGCCATACATGAAGAGGAAATTGGGCAGATTTTGCAACTGAGCCACAAAATAGCAAGAGGGCAAACAGAGTAAAAAAAAAATATTCATTTCATTTTTAGAAATCAAATTATTTATAATTTGAAACAAATGCCGAAATTCCAAACTACCCGTTATCCAATAAAGACCTAAAATTCCCAATAATAAACCAAAATCCCCTACACGATTCGTTACAAATGCTTTTTGACAAGCATTTGCCGCAATAGGGCGGGTGAACCAAAAGCCTATTAATAAATAAGAACACATTCCAATTAATTCCCAAAAAAAAATAAATTTGTATCAAATTCGAACTAGTAACTAATCCCAACATTGAAATATTAAAAAGAGTAAGATAAGCAAAAAATCTCAAATATCCTTGATCATGAGACATATAATTATCACTATAAATAAGAACGAGAATGCCAACCGTAGTAATTAATATTGACATAATAGAAGTAAGTGAATCGATCAAGTACCCAAACTCTAAAGAAATATCATTATTTATGGTCCAAGACCATACATATTGAAAAAACAAACTATTCTTGATTTGATGAATAGACAAATCAAGCGAAAAAATCATAACTATAGTTAACAATAAGATACTAGGAAAAGCCCAAATACGGCGAATATTTTTCGTTGCAGTGGGAAAAAGTAGAAGTCCCACTCCTATTAACATCGGAACTGGGAATGGAATAAAAGGTATGATCCATGAATATTGATGTGTATATTCCATACAATAAAGAAAAAAAATTAGGATTCTAATGAATTTGGTTTCTTAGGTTTTTCTTTTATCTTTTTTGTAAAGTAAAGGAATGGTTTCGGTTAATAACAAAGAAAGATAGAATTTAATAAAATAGAATAATCGATTATTCATTATTCTGACTCTTTGGACAATATTTTTTGAACATTGGTTTAGTTCATTAAATTTAACTTAACTAATTAAGTTTTTATTACAATAAGAAATAGCGATTTGGGGAAAACTTTCTAAAAAGTATTATATTCTTATTATAAATATAATAAAAACAAAAATGGAAATTCAAATATATAAAATATATGTCTAATTAGAGATAAACTTAATTTTCATTTACCGCAAAATGTCTTTCACATAAAATTCTATAACAATAAAAAACTATACTAATTCTATGGCAGTTCCAAAAAAGCGCACGTCTATATCAAAAAAACTTATTCGGAACACTTTATGGAAAAAGAAGGGATATTTTACAGCATTAAAAGCTTTTTCATTAGGGCAATCTATTTTTACGGGGAATTCAAAAAGCTTTTTCTGTAACAAATATAAACGTTAGAATAATTTCAATTAACTGGATTCAACGACTCTTTTTTAAATACAAAAATATGAATATAAAATTGATATAGAATATAAGATTCAGTTATGAATTTAGGATATTTACATTCTATATTATGATATTTACATTCTATATTTAATAGATTCTAATAGAATTCTTTAAAATTATTTTATTGAATGTTTAGTAAACAAATATTGTGTTTTAATTGATTCTTTGAATCTCGACAATTGACTAAAATTGGGTTATTATGGTTTCGAGTCAGCCGCTATGGTGAAATTGGTAGACACGCTGCTCTTAGGAAGCAGTGCTAGAGCATCTCGGTTCGAGTCCGAGTAGCGGCATCTTATCTTCTAAAAAAAAGTTCCTATAAAGAATTATTATTTCTATTCCAAGTATTTCTATTTTTTCATTCTATATGGTATTTTCCACTTTAGAGCATATATTAACTCATATATCCTTTTCGGTCGTATCTATTTTAATTTCAATTCATTTGATAACCTTATTATTAGGCAATGAAATCATAGGATTATACAATTTGTTCAAAAAAGGCATGATAATAACCTTTTTTTGTATCACAGGATTGTTAGTTACTCGTTGGATTTTTTCAGGCCATTTACCATTTAGTAATTTATATGAATCATTAATATTTCTTTCATGGACTTTTTCTATCTTTTATATGGTTCTTTGCTTCAAAAAACAAAAAAATGACTATTTCAATACAATAATAACACCAAGTATTCTTTTTACCCAAGGCTTTGCTACTTCGGGTCTTTTAACCGAAATGCATGAATCCTTAAAATTAGTGCCTGCTTTACAGTCCCATTGGTTAATGATGCACGTAAGTATGATGATATTGGGTTATACAACTCTTTTATGTGGATCATTAATATCAGTGGCTATTTTAGTCATTACATTTCAAGAACTCATACAAATTCTTGGTAAAAGCAAGACTTTGTTTTTTTTTAATGAATCCTTTTCTTTTGCTGAAATCAAATATATGAATATGAATGATAAAAAGAATATTTTACAACAAACTCCTTTTCCGTTTTATTCGTCTTATAGAAATTATTATAGATATCAATTTATTCAACAATTGGATCGTTGGGGTTACCGTACTATTAGTCTAGGTTTTATCTTTTTAACAATAGGTAATATATCTGGAGCAGTATGGGCTAATGAGGCATGGGGATCATATTGGAATTGGGATCCAAAGGAAACTTGGGCTTTTATTACTTGGACTATTTTCGCAATTTATTTACATACTAGAAAAAATAAAAAATTGGAATATAGAAATTCTTCAATAGTGGCCTCCATAGGCTTTCTTATAATTTGGATATGTTATTTAGGGATAAATCTTTTAGGAATAGGACTACATAGTTATGGTTCATTTACACCTAATTAATTTAAAAAAATTCACAAATATTGGGAACATTCTATAGAATAAGAAAAAAAACTCCCAATAAAATGATTAAGACCCCATTGAATCAAGTAATGTAATATTGATTCAAGGGGTTCTCACAAACAACAAAAATATTCAATTAGAATTCAATTTCATTTTTATGTAATTAAGAAAATACAAAAAGAAATCCATTTTTTTTTATTGTGCATCGGATTGATTTCTATTTTTTCTTTTTCATTTATTCCCAAAAACTATCTATAAAAAATGAGAGAGAATAGCTTCAACCTTGTCAGCCGAAATTGAAAAAATAAAATCTGGATAAATGCCAATACTTATTACGGGTATAAGGATAGAAATTGAAATAAATAATTCTCGTGGCCCCGAATCAAAAAAATAAGAATTTTGTTTATTAAAAAGCTTGTATCCATAAAACATTTGACGTAAGATAGATAATAAATAAATAGGAGTTAATATCATTCCAATTGCAGTTACAAAAGTTATGAGTATTTTTGTGATGAAAAGATATTTTTGATTGGTAATTATTCCCAATAATACTATAAATTCTGCAACAAAACCGCTCATGCCCGGTAATGCAAGAGAAGCCATCGATAAGGTAGTGAAAATCGTGAATATTTTTGGCATTGGGATAGCCA
Source organism: Vigna unguiculata (assembly GCF_037176805.1). Classification (NCBI taxonomy): domain Eukaryota; kingdom Viridiplantae; phylum Streptophyta; class Magnoliopsida; order Fabales; family Fabaceae; genus Vigna; species Vigna unguiculata. The sequence continues at coordinate 87,731 of NW_028196930.1, forward strand.
TTCCACCCATTTCGTCGAGATAAAGAAGACGTAGTCTATCATAACTAGTTCCCGCCAAGAAAAAAAGGGCAGCACCAATAAATCCGTGAGAGATTATTTGTAAAATAGCCCCATTCAGCCCTGTCTCGCTTATAGAACCAATTCCTAAAATTAAGAAACCCATATGAGAGACCGAGGAATAAGCTATTCTTTTTTTTACATTGCGTTGACCAAGAGATGTTGAAGCTGCATAGATTATTTGAATGGAACCTAATAACATTAACCGGACAAAATATAGAATGAGCGCGAGATAATAATTCCATATTAATTCGAACCAACCCATATGCTCCCATTTTTAATAATATTCCGGCTAAAAGCATACAAGTGCTGTAATGCGCCTCTCCATGGGTATCAGGTAACCATGTATGTAAGGGTATAATTGGTGATTTGACAGCAAAAGCAATAAGAAATCCCATATAGAAGATTATTTCCAGTGCCACGGGATATGATTGATTAGTTAATGATTCAAAATTTAATGTTGGTTCATTAGAACTATAGAAACCCATACCCAGAATTCCCAGTAATAAAAAAACAGAACTTCCCGCAGTGTACAAAATAAACTTTGTAGCTGAATACAAACGTTTTTTTCCACCCCACATAGATAAAAGTAGATAAACGGGAATTAATTCTAATTCCCACATGATGAAAAAAAGTAAAATGTCTTGAGAAGAAAATGTTCCTAGTTGACCACTATACATTGCTAACATTAGAAAATAGAATAATTTAGATTCTCGAGTAACCGGTTGAGCTGATAACGTAGCTAACGTAGTGATAAATCCCGTTAATAAAAGGGGTCCTAGAGAGAGTCCATCTATTCCGAATCTCCAGTAAAAGTCAAAAAAATGGATCCATTTATAATTTTCTGTCAATTGGATTAGTGGATCATCTAATTCGAAATGATAACAAAATACATAGGTTATTAGAAGGAGATCTATGAAACATATACAATAAGTATACCATTTAATTGTCTTATTTCCTTTATGGGGAAATAAGACAATTAAAGAACCTCCGACTATTGGCAAAACTACAACTGTTGTTAACCAAGGAAAATAATTCGTGATAAAAATAAGATATACTTAGACTACAAAAACCCGGGCTCAAAATATTTTTTTATTTTGAGCCCGGGTTTTTGCCAGTAAAAAAAAGTACTTGTATGCGGTTCTTTTTGAAACGTATCAATAAGCTAGACCCATGCTTCGAGTTGTTTCATGCCATAAATAAACTCTAACACTTAAGAAATCCGTCGGACAGGCGGATTCACACCTCTTACAACCAACACAGTCCTCTGTTCTTGGGGCAGAAGCAATTTGTTTAGCTTTACATCCGTCCCAAGGTATCATTTCTAATACATCTGTTGGGCAGGCTCGTACACATTGAGTACATCCTATACATGTATCATAAATCTTTACTGAATGTGACATTGGAACATAATCCTTGAACATCAAAAATTCAACATTTTCAATCTAGTAAATTGGTAAACCAATTATATATATCTATATATGATATATATATATCTATATATATATATCTATATTATATACCAGATGAATCAATGATTTATAAGAATTTTGCTACTAAAAATATATTTATAGATTAATAACTAATAAGAGAATAGAACCAAGATACTTTGATTTCTTATCTTTGTTTTCGCAAACGCAAACATGATTAAAAAGGATATATCATTTCTGCTAATTTGAATGGATTATATAGTACACACTATTCAAAATTAGACTTTTTTTTATGAATAATACTATTTATTCAACAAATTTGATTGATTGATACGGGTTGATTTTCTATTACGATATATTGAGGAAACAATAGCTGGTCCGATAGCTGCTTCAGCGGCTGCAACAGCTATAACAAAAATTGAAAAAATATTTCCTTTTAGTTGCCGCCTATCAAAAAAATCAGAAAAGGTTACGAGATTTATATTAACTGCATTTAGTATAAGTTCAAGACACATAAGGGCTCTAACCATATTTCGGCTCGTGATCAATCCATAGATACCTATAGAAAATAAATAAGCACTCAAAACAAGTGTATGCTCGAATATCATTGACCAACTCCTTTTCAATTTTTATTCATTTCGATATGAATATGAATTCAACGGATTTTATTGCCTAACATAATAAGTCTACAACAAAATCAAGTATTTGCAAAAAGATTTTATACTTTATACATAAATATTCTTTTTCCTTAACATATAATTCAACAAAAAAGAAATGTAATAAATTCTAACAAAATGTAATTTATATTATTTTATTAGTTCGAAAACTTTCTTATTGGCGAGCCACAAAAATTGCACCTATTAAAGCAACTAAAAGAATTATTGAAATTAGTTCAAATGGAAGAAAAAAATCTGTTGATAAATGAATTCCAATTTGTTGACTAGTACTTATCAAATCTTGCTCTAAAATCTGATTGGGTCTTGTCGTCCAAATAATTCCGTGCCATGATGTCTCTAGAATAGTAGTTATTTGTGAAAGAAAGATACTGGTACAAACCATCAAAGTAATTCCATCCCCAACGGTCCAAACACGAAAATTTTGGTAATAGTCCGAACCATTCATAAACATCACAGCAAATATTATTAAAACATTTATAGCGCCCACGTAAATAAGTAGCTGTGAGGCAGCTACGAAATGGGAGTTTGATAAAATATAGAATAAAGATACACAAACAAGAACTAGTCCCAATGAAAAAGCAGAAAAAATCGGATTCGTAAAGAATACTACTCCTAGACTTCCTAATATGAGACCTGATCCAAGAAAGATTAAAATAAAATCATGTAGCGATTCGGACAAATCCATTATATGTAAAATAAAAGATAAATAGAAATTTCATGACCTTATTGATATGACCAGGAAAAAACTTGTTAAATACGAAAATTATCTGTGCATAGAAATTCACCAAATCCTAAGATAAGATATGTGAATTGTTATTAGGTACAGTTGTTATAGAATCAATGGAATTTCATTCTTTTCTTTATGCCAAAGAGTCATTTCAAAAAAATAGAATATCTTTTTTTTTATTCTATATATAGAGAAATTCAATTATTTTTGTGAAGAATTTTGAAATCATTTTATTTGAATTGTTCGAATTGTATAATCATCAATTACTGATACTGGTAAACGACCCAAAGCAATTAGATTATAATTCAATTCGTGGCGATCATAAGTTGAAAGTTCATATTCTTCGGTCATTGATAAACAATTTGTTGGACAATACTCAATACAGTTACCACAAAATATACAGATTCCAAAATCAATACTGTAATTAAGCAACCGTTTTTTTCGAATATCAGTTTCTAGTTTCCAATCAACAATGGGTAGATCTATAGGACAGACACGAACACATACTTCACAAGCAATGCATTTATCAAATTCAAAATGTATTCGACCGCGAAAACGTTCTGATGAGATTATTTTTTCATAAGGATATTGAATAGTTACGGGTAACCTATTTGCATGAGATAAGGTAATCATGAGACCTTGACCAATATATCTAGCAGCTCGTATTATTTGTTCACTATAATTTATGAATTCAGTTACCATAAGGAACATATCGTGAATAGCTCTGAATATTTTTTTTCTTTCTCTTGTTTAAAACAAGTTCTGAATTTTGAATATAGAAGGTCCACATTTTTTTTACAGTGAAAACAGTTGAGACGACGTTGTTAATAATAGATTACCAAGAGAAATGGGTAAAAGAAACTTCCACCCAAGATTTAATAATTGATCTATTCGTAGCCTAGGCAAAGTCCATCTTGTTGTGATAGAAACGAATATGAATAAATAAGTTTTAACTAGTGTAATAAAGATACCAATTATCGTTACAAAAACTCCGTATGTTTTATTTATTTGAAAAAAATTAGAAACGAAGATGTACGGAATAGAGAAATTTGAACCACCAAAATAAAGAACTGTTACAAATAAGGAAGAAACGAATAGGTTTAAATAGGAAGCAACATAAAATAAACCAAATTTGATACCGGAATATTCGGTTTGATAACCCGCTATTAGTTCTTCTTCCGCTTCTGGTAAATCAAAAGGTAATCTTTCACATTCTGCTAGGGAAGAGATTAGAAAAACGAGGAAACCCATAGGTTGCCGCCACAAATTCCATCCCCAAAAACCATATTTGGATTGTGCATCAACTATATCAACTGTACTTAAACTGTTAGATAATCCTAGTCGGTGATGACATTACTGTTACCATCTCTATTACAGAACCGTACATGAGATTTTCATCTCATACGGCTCCTTTAAAGCCTTAAAAAAATATAAGAACCCGGCCAATTATTTCTCCCTTGATATATCCCTAAGATAGATAAGATTCTATTTTCTCGGACGGTTCTGAATTAGACCCATGGAATTCTGTCTGTTCTAAAAAAAATTTTTAAATGAATACACACTTATTTAAAAAATAAAAACATTTGCACATTTATTGAATTTCTTTAGATAAATAAAAAATACAAAAGGTACTTCTGAATTGATCTCATCCTTTAAAAAATTCAAAATTAAATTTGTTGAGTAATAACTTAATTTCATTTTTGCATAAAATACTCTTTTAAAATTATCAAGAACTCCCACATCATTTTCGATTCCGAAAAATAATTAGATGTTCTTTTTTTAAATTATGATTATCTCCATAAATATGGAGTATATAAGACAAAAAAGAAAAAGGAGATCACTTTTACCTCTTATCTTATTCCTTTTTGTGCAAGCAAAAGGGGACTTCAAAAAATTAAAGGATTATTTCGTTCCTGATAGTTATTTATTCAATCAATGGATGGAAGTATACTCTAGATCGGAATTGGGGGGAGTACTGCCTTATTTTTTCTACCAACTTCAAGTCCCCATTAGTATTCTTTTTATATTATACATAAATTGGATAATTTAAAAAAGAAATATACGTTACTAATCTTTTGTGTATTTTGGTGTTTCTAGCCATCCATTAATTTTTTTTATTATATTAATGCCTTTTTTTAATTTTGTTAATATATGTATGCTAATTCATACAAATGATATTGAAAATTTGAAAAAGGTTGGTCTTTTGCGTCCGCTTCAAGACAGGATTACTAATCAACAAATCTTGGGAAAAACAACCACTTCTATACATAGAATATAATATATAGAATCTAATTCTAGAATTTCATTGATTTTTTCACCTTATTCTTATACATAGAAAATTAGACTCAATATTTTTACTGCAATTTGAAATCATCATACTTTCTCTATAAGTAATAGAGTATTCTATAAATTATATTCAAAAAAAGCTGTTTTATTGCACTCATATAACTATCTGATTCAATTATTCAATCCAAATGCGAAAAGAATATATATATATATTCTTTATAGATTCTTTTTGTACTTTAAATATAAGGAGAGGCTTATAAGAAATAGTATCAAAAAATTTATGTCTCAACGAAGCACACATAGAGATATCGATAACACACATAGAGTTAATGGTATTTCATAACTAATTGATTGAGCAGCTGCTCGTAGACCACCCAAAAAGGAATATTTATTATTTGACCCATATCCTGACATAAGAAGTCCAATGGGGGCAATACTCGAAATAGCAATCCATAAAAAAACACCAATATTCAGATCAGATAAAACAAAGTTATAGCCAAAAGGAATTACTGAATAGCTTATTATAATGGATATGACTGAGATAGATGGGCCGAAACTAAATAAACGAATATCTCCTCTAGATGGAATAAGATTCTCTTTAAAAAGTAATTTTGTTCCGTCTGCTAGAGCTTGAAGAACTCCAAAAGGACCGGTGTATTCAGGTCCAATACGCTGTTGTATCCCTGCAGATATTTCTCTTTCTAACCATACAATTGCTAGTACACTTATAGTAATTCCTAATATCAAAATAAAAATAGGCACAAATACCCAAAGAATTCCATATATCTCTTTCAAAAATTGCAATCTGAAAAAAAAATGTATATCTTGTATTTCTGTTAAATCAATTATCATTTCAACGATCAACTTCTCCCATAATAATATCTATGCTACCTAGTATTGTCATAATATCGGCCAATTTCATTCTTTTAACTAATTGAGGAAGAATTTGCAAATTTATAAAACCGGGCGGATGAATTTTCCATCTCCAAGGAAAACCATTTTGATCCCCTATTAGAAAAATCCCTAATTCTCCCTTGGGGGCTTCAACTCTTACATAAAGTTCTTGTTTTGGCAATTCAAAACTCGGAGACGATTTTTTACTAATAAATCGATACTCAAACTCATTCCATTCTGGCTCTTTTTCTCTATCAAAGCAGCGGATTTCTAAATTTTCATATGGACCGCCGGGAAGTCCTTCCAAAGCCTGTTGAATAATTTTTATGGATTCTATCATTTCACCAATTCGAACTAAATAACGAGCTAATGAATCTCCTTCTTTTTGCCATTGAACTTCCCAATGAAATTCTTCGTAACATTCATAATTATCCACTTTACGTAGATCCCATTGTATTCCGGAAGCCCGAAGCATCGGTCCTGATAAACCCCAATTAATAACTTCTTTTACATCAACAACACCGACGCCCTCAACCCGTTCTAAAAAAATAGGATTTCGCGTAATAAGTTTTTGATATTCAGCAATACTTGTTAAAAAATAATCGCAGAAATCATAACATTTATCTATCCAACCATAAGGTAGATCAGTCGCTACCCCTCCGATACGAAAAAAATTATGCATCATTCTCATACCTGTGGCAGCTTCAAATAGATCATATATTAATTCTCTTTCTCTGAAAATATAGAAAAAAGGTGTTTGTGCACCAATATCTGCCATAAAAGGTCCTAGCCATAGTAGGTGAGAAGCTATACGGCTTAACTCCAACATTATTACTCGGATATAGCTGGCTCTTTTAGGTACTTGAATATTTCCCAACTGTTCTGGTCCATTTACAGTTATTGCTTCTGTGAACATTGTAGCTAAATAGTCCCAACGTGTTACATAAGGCAGATATTGTATAATTGTTCGGTTTTCCGCTATTTTTTCCATTCCTCTGTGTAAATAACCCAATATCGGTTCACAATCAATAACATCCTCACCATCTAGAGTAACAATAAGTCTAAGAACACCGTGCATTGATGGGTGGTGAGGCCCCATATTGACTATCATGAAGTCCTTTCTTTTCGTTGAGATATTCATAGGTTTTTGCTCGATTTATTCTTTTATGAATCGCTTAAAAAAAAAGTTCATCCAAATTCAAGATCTAATAAATCGAATAATTGAAAATTACTCTTCAATTTAACGAATTTGTGACTGCCGAATATTAAACTGATTGATTAATTTTTTATACCGTATTCCATCTTTCTTTGACAAATAAGACAGTAATCTTTGCCGTTTTCCCAAAATTTTACGTAAACCTGTTTGGGATGAGTAGTCTTTTCGGTGCAATTCAAAATGTGAAGTAAGTCTTCGTATTCTATTGGTAAATTTGAATATTTGAAATTCAACCAATCCCGGTTTTTTTCCTTTTTTTTCTTGTGAAATAACAGGTATAAATGACTTTTTTACCATAAAAAAATAAAAGTTTTTCCTTCTCCTCGATTTTTATAGATATTTTTATTGATCAGTAATTAGAATGACACTCATTTTTAATTTTTTGATAGAAATCCGAAATCTAATTTTTTTGATAACTGAAATCAATCCAATTGAAATAGAGAATTTAAATAGATATAGTATAAAGGAGACTAGTTTGATATATAAAAAAGAATTGTATACATTACATTAGATAAAAAAAGATAATTTTGTTAATGCTTTTTTTTTATGTATACATCATTGAATTAAAATCAATGCCATACCAAAATACGTGTATTTGTTTAACCTATGTATCTATCTATAGATAGATACATATGCTAAATAGAAAACAAAATTAGATTAACGAATTTTCACACGCGGATACATATGTATCCTTACTATACTGAAACGGCTTCCATTATGGGTATTAAACCAATAACGATTTATACAAGCTAAATCTTCTAATCGATATTTTGGCCAAAGAAAAATTTTGAAATTCATTAGTTTTTTTTTCTCTTTCTCATTTCTTTTTTTAGTCAAAACTTTAAAACAATTTTGGACTTTATTTTCATTATAAAATATTGTGTTTCTATGCATACTATTTATATTATTTGGATCTAAACAAATTCTAATTCTCAACTCTCTACGACGTCTAGCAGATAAAATGTTTTCAGGAACAAGTAAATTAAATTTCTCGTTTTCTTTGTTTTCTGTTATCTTTTGATCTTTTGTTCTTGTAATGTATTTATCAAAAAATTTCTTATTAACATGAATTTTTTCTGAGTATTTTTTATAAATTTTGCGTTTATTCTTATGAATTAATGAAAAACCCATCATTTTATACTTAAAAAATTGTTTATTATTTTTTCTAGACAGGCGAACTGGTTCGATAACAAATAGTTCTTTTTTCCTAAATTTATTATTTTTCTTTTTCCTTAAGCCTGAAAGAGTTAAATTCGTCTGTTTTTGAATCATCATAATATCTAGACCTAGTTCTCCTCTTTGAATAGAGGCTATAGTAATTTTTCTTAAATTTGTCAATCTAATAAGGAGACAATATACTTTTACATTGTTAAATATTTTTTGACCTAAGAAATTTTTCCAGTTTAAATGGAAATTCAAAAAATTTCTTACTAAGAATTGAAGTTCTGCCTCCATATTGTTCTTGGGTTTTTTTTTCGATGTTCTAAAAACATCTATTTTTTTTTTCTTTCTAGTAATATTCTTTTCACTAACATTTTTATTTCCTTTAGAATGTAAAAAAAGAGAATGTAAATAAAGTAATTTTATTGGTATAATTTGCGAGTTACCCCTAAATGTATTATAAAATATCACAAATTTGGAAAAGAACCAAAATTCCGGATTGCATATGGAACGATTTAGTATTTTTCTATTGATTCCCGTCCAATCCAAATATTTTCTATCCGGATTTATAATAATAGTATCTTCTGCTATATAATTCTTGATAAAAATATTACTTATTCTATCAAATAAGTCTTTTTTATATGTATTGTAATTAGAAGAAATCATTGTGTTTTTATTTGATTGAAATAGGGATCTATATCGATAAATATATGAGTCTTTCTTATTTGCATAATTCATAAAATTATAGGATAAAAGATCGTATTTATATTGTTTTCTAATTTTTTTTTTTAATGGGATTCCTTGTTGTTCTTTGTAAAGAATTAATGGGCTTTTTCCATATGAATCCCATTTGGTTAAATTTTTATTTTGAGTTACACCACATTTAGTGATTCTATTTCTCCATTTTTGTGATACTAATTTTGACCAGCTACTGTTAGATAAGTTATATTGATAATAATTATTCTTTAACCAATTTGTCCATTGATTTAGTTCAGAATTGAGCAGGTTATTTTGTTTTCTTTTAGAATGAACTATTCCTTGTGCTCCAAAAAAAGAATCCTTTATTTCATTTTTCAGAAAAAAAAAATTTTTATTATATTGAAAAAGAAGTCTTAACTTATATATGTTTATGTTAATAATTCGGGTTTGTAACAAATTTAAAAATACATATGGTTGTGACAAAAAGGAGACATCAAAATAATTATGTGAATTCGCATTCTTATTCTTATTATTAAAATATTTGTGTAATTTTAAAAGAAAGGGAATTATACTTTGATTTGTTTTATAACTTCTTTCTGTATTTGGTTCATTATCGTAAAGCCATTTATTTAAAAATTTTTTTGTTGATTCAAGAAAAAGTTGTAGCTGGATTTTCGGAATACAAATGATATATAGAAAGATATCTATGTATATTTTTTTCATCAAAAATTGAAAAAAAGAATGTGATTTTTTAGTTAAGCTAATATTTCTTCTTTGGAATATCTGCAAAATTTTTTTTTCGAATTCTATCCTTTTACTATCATAAATTTTTTTCTTCGAATGAATATTTGTCTCGCGAATTCCAAGTCCTCTTTTCTTTTCTTCTTTTTTCATTTTTTCTATTTTTTTAATAACTACTTTTCTCTTAGTATTGAGATCCTTTATAGATTTTTTTTTCAATGAAAAATTTGTCGACTTTATCGATTGAATTGAAATGGTTGCTTCAGAAATCATTGAATTATTCTTCCAAATTGTTGAATATTTTTTGTTTTCGCTCAATTCATCGAGTTTTGGGGGTTTCCTTTTAATAAAAAAATATTTTAAATTTAAAAATTCTTGTTTTTTTTTCGTGAGGAATACTATACTTTTTCTAATAATTTCAAGAATACTTTGGATGATCCCTTTTGCTTTTTCTATTACGATATTTAGAAACAGTTTGAATTTTTCACTTAAAACTTTTAGAACTAGAAAAGTGAAAAATTCAAATTTTTTCTTTTTTTTTTTTAGTTCTTTTAAAATGGGGTCGAAAAAGGAAAGTGGATTTTTCGTGGAACTAGAAAAAGGCAATTCAACTTCCATCCCCCAAACTGTTAAAAAACAAAAGTTCTTTTTTTTCTTTGAATTTTTTTTGTTTTCATTACATCGTATTTTAGATTTATGCCAAGGTTTTAGACGAAAAGGAAATAATATTTTTATCTGAATCCCATCTGTTAGCCATTTTTGCGGAAACTCTCTTTCGGATAATTGAACGCCGTTATACGTGCATTTAATATATATTTCTCTCTTCCAATCCATATAATCTTCAGACCATTCTGGAATTTGAAAAAATAGTATACGAATTGTATTTTTAATTATTATAAATGAAGGTAATAGAATATATTTCCTAATAAAGCATTGGGTTATTAATAAAACACCTCTTATTACTTGAGCAAATATAATGCTATCCCAGGCTTCTGCTATTTCTATACGTTTTCTTTCTGCATTTTCCTTTTTTGCTTCCTCCTCTTTTTTTTTCGGACTTTTTTTTGTTTTTTCCTCTATAGAACCTAAAATTTGAAATTCTGTCTTTTTACGAATCCAAATATTTAACATAAAAAATCTTTTCATTGATTTTAAACTATGAAAAGAAAAGAATATTGATTTTTCAATTTTATCCAAAAAAAGCGGCGAATGCACCCTTTTTTGAAAAAATTTCCAAGTAACTGTTTTCCGTCTTTGAGCACGGATAGATCCTTTGATTATGTCTCTTCGAAAATCCGATTGTTGGGAATAACGTCTTAAAGCCAATTCGTTTTTTTGTTCATTATTTTCAGTATCTCCACGATCACGATAAGTCTTGTATTTTTTAAAAAATTTATCTTTATTAGTCAAAATGACTACACGTTTGCCTTTTCTAGAACGAATTTGAGAATTATCTGCTTCAATTTTTCCACCTAGTTGTTCTAATTCGTCCATCAATTTGTATGACCACCGAGGTACTTTTTTACAGATTTCGTTTCTTTTAATAGACTTAGTGTTCTTTCGATTTACTTTTCTTTTTTCGTTCAAATCAGTTGTAATTGCATCAAATAATATTTTGATTATTTGTTTTTTTTCTGCGTCATAATTATAATTCATTTTTACTTGTTCAGGTTCTGTAAATAAATAAGGTACGTGCGAATTTAAGCTTGACACTAATGAAAATTGACTGATTAGATTAAAAAGAAATGTAGTTACTAATAATTTTTTATCAAATGTTTTTCTATTTTCCTCTAATTTTGGAGAATTACTATTATTCTTTTTAGAAATCTTATTATAAAGAAAGATATCTTGAATTTTATTTATAAAAATGTTATTTTTTTTGTAAGTTTTTTCATGTTGGATTGAGGTTGAAAAACCGTTTTTTATTTGTCCACGGAAGGGTCCGTTTAACAAAGGATCTTTTCTTTTAGTTAAATATTTTTTTTTAGTTTCATCATCACAAAATCGAATTCTATTTTCGAATATATCGAGAGAAATCAATTTCTTATCTATCAGTTTTGTGCGATTTATAAATTCATTGCTCAATTTGTTTATTTTTTCTTCATTCCTATAGTACGAATCATTATACAAATCATCAGAGGAAATTTTCTTTTTTGTGAAGAAATCTATTTTTGTTTCCATCAGTTTTTCAAAACTTGATAAATTTTGTGGATACGTAAAAGATATTTTTTCTCTTCCATCACGTTGATATGTATGAAAAAAAAATTCTGAAATTTCATTTTTTACCATGTTTTCAAATTCATTATTTTTTATATATCGAAATGGACGCTTCCATCGTTTATAATTGAAAAGAATATTTATAAGAGGTTTTTGTAACATATC
>NW_028196931.1:30000-32500 GCF_037176805.1 Vigna unguiculata
AGCTAGATGGCTTGTGTGGAGTTTTGTGAAAAAATGAAATTCGTGGTTTTTGAGATGTGAGGGTTGGAATGGCCTCCAAATGTCCCCAAATGAATACCATGAAATTCTTGGTGCACGAAAGTTTTGAGTTCGGAGGGTTTTGCACATGGCCAAGGTTGGCGGTGCACCGCGGCATAGCTAAATGGCTTGGTGGGGAGTTTTGTGAAAAAATGAAATTCGTGGTTTTTGAGATGTGAGGGTTGGAATGGCCTCCAAATGCCCCCAAATGAATACCATGAAATTCTTGGTGCACGAAAGTTTTGAGTTCGGAGGGTTTTGCACATGGCCAAGGTTGGCGGTGCACCACGGCATAGCTAGATGGCTTGGTGGGGAGATTTGTGAAAAAATGAAATTCGTGGTTTTTGAGATGTGAGGGTTGGAAAGGCCTCCAAATGCCCCCAAATGAGTACTGTAAAAGCGTTGGTGCACAAAAGTTTTGAATTGGATGCATTTTGCACTTGGCCAAGTTGGTCGGTGCACCGCGACTAGATAGGTTGGTGCCAAAATTTGTCAAATTTAAGACCTTGGCCAAACTGAATGAAATTTTGTGGGGAGGTTCCTGATATTGTTTAGTGGTGGACTGGAAAAAATGAGGTCGAAATTCGAAGTCTACATGTGCTTTTCTATTTTTCCCGATTTTACACATACCCGGTAAGTAAAAAAAATAAAAAAAATAGTTCCCCTTCGAGAAAAATTATGAAATTTGGTGAGCAAGGAGATACCATTATTCTACGAATTACTGCAAAAAATCGCATCAAAATTCGAAGTATAGCCCGAGATATGGACTTATGTCTGCTCAAAAAAAGTGTATCTACTTGTACAATTTTGCCTTTTGCATATTAACCTCTTATAGGGGGGGAGTGCTCCTTGAGCCGGCCAGCTCCACACTGGCAGGTTTTAAAGGGAGCTTGATGAGGCCTCCCCCCTCACGTGGTGCGTGCGTTAGCATGTTTATCATGGCACAACTAGCCTCTTCATAGTTGTTGAGCTTTATTAATACCAACACACGGTCGTCACTGATCGTTGGTTAGCTCGGCAGCTAGTCCCTCGGATATTGTGGAAAGTTATTTTCATGCCTAGCGATGCTTGACCCTGCGTCACTTGATGTTTCCATTTGCTTGCTTGCCCATGGTAGGTGGGGGGTGGACCGTCTTGTGGTGTGGTGTCTTGCGAACGTGAGGGTGTGTGAGTTGTAATCGAGATGCACTTGCTGGCTGGCTCCATGCCTTGCGTATCGAACGGTCAAGCATGCATCTCTTCCATTTTCACCCGTTGCCTTGGGTGATATTGGTTGATCAGTCCCTGTGTTGCCTACCCACTAGACGGTACTTCTGTGGTTGCTTCGAATTCTATCTTTCCATCACGAAGAGGTGTTGGAGGATCCTAATGTCACGCACGTGTTCCATCTAGTGAAACATCTCAGTGATGCACGTGTTGTGGCTAGTTCTTTTGGATGCGGTGCATTATATGAACTCGGGTTTACTTTAGCGACCCAGTCAACATAATTCGGTTGTGTCCCTTGATTGAGACGTTGTCCTTGAACTTGTTGTGAACAATATCGTTCTTCCACAACCCGTCGTCTTGAGTGCGATGGAAGGCAAATAAGATGTGCTTTGGCATGTCATGCACGTACTCGATTGCGGGAAGTGTGAGAAAGTGTTGTTGACAACCCGTGGGAAATGGAATGTGGCAAATCGTGATGAGCTCTTCGTGGATCTGCGAAGAAGACGACCTTTGGGCCTGTTGGAAACGAGGGAGGCGATGTTGAACTGCGAAGAAGATGGACTTTTGGGTTGTTTGAATCAATGGGAGGCCACGCGAGAACTCCGAATACTATGGACTCTTGGGTTGTTGGAAGCAACGGGAGGCCCCGCTAGAACTCCGAATACTACGGACTCTTGGGTTGTTGGAAGCAAGGGGAGGCCCCGCTAGAACTCCGAATACTATGGACTCTTGGGTTGTTGGAAGCAAGGGGAGGTCCCGCTAGAACTCCGAATACTACGGACTCTTGGGTTGTTGGAAGCAAGGGGAGGCCCCGCTAGAACTCCGAATACTATGGACTCTTGGGTTGTTGGAAGCAAGGGGAGGCCCCGCTAGAACTCCGAATACTATGGACTCTTGGGTTGTTGGCAACGACAACTTGGGGGGATGACACTGGAAAAGAGTGAACTAGGCCAAACTGCGAACAAGGCAACTTGGGGGGATGACACTGGAAAAGAGTGAACTAGGCCAAACTGCGAACAAGGCAACTTGGGGGGATGATGCTGGAAAAGAGTGAACTAGACCGAACTGCGAACAAGGCAACTTGGGGGGATGACGCTGGAAAAGAGTGAACTAGGCCGAACTGCGAACAAGACAACTTGGGGGGATGATGCTGGAAAAGAGTGAACTAGGCCGAACTGCGCCCAAGGCAACTTGGGGGGATGACGCTGGAAAAGAGTGAACTTGGCCAAACTGCGAG
>NW_028196931.1:52500-55000 GCF_037176805.1 Vigna unguiculata
TATGTCTGCTCAAAAAAAGTGTATCTACTTGTACAATTTTGCCTTTTGCATATTAACCTCTTATAGGGGGGGAGTGCTCCTTGAGCCGGCCAGCTCCACACTGGCAGGTTTTAAAGGGAGCTTGATGAGGCCTCCCCCCTCACGTGGTGCGTGCGTTAGCATGTTTATCATGGCACAACTAGCCTCTTCATAGTTGTTGAGCTTTATTAATACCAACACACGGTCGTCACTGATCGTTGGTTAGCTCGGCAGCTAGTCCCTCGGATATTGTGGAAAGTTATTTTCATGCCTAGCGATGCTTGACCCTGCGTCACTTGATGTTTCCATTTGCTTGCTTGCCCATGGTAGGTGGGGGGTGGACCGTCTTGTGGTGTGGTGTCTTGCGAACGTGAGGGTGTGTGAGTTGTAATCGAGATGCACTTGCTGGCTGGCTCCATGCCTTGCGTATCGAACGGTCAAGCATGCATCTCTTCCATTTTCACCCGTTGCCTTGGGTGATATTGGTTGATCAGTCCCTGTGTTGCCTACCCACTAGACGGTACTTCTGTGGTTGCTTCGAATTCTATCTTTCCATCACGAAGAGGTGTTGGAGGATCCTAATGTCACGCACGTGTTCCATCTAGTGAAACATCTCAGTGATGCACGTGTTGTGGCTAGTTCTTTTGGATGCGGTGCATTATATGAACTCGGGTTTACTTTAGCGACCCAGTCAACATAATTCGGTTGTGTCCCTTGATTGAGACGTTGTCCTTGAACTTGTTGTGAACAATATCGTTCTTCCACAACCCGTCGTCTTGAGTGCGATGGAAGGCAAATAAGATGTGCTTTGGCATGTCATGCACGTACTCGATTGCGGGAAGTGTGAGAAAGTGTTGTTGACAACCCGTGGGAAATGGAATGTGGCAAATCGTGATGAGCTCTTCGTGGATCTGCGAAGAAGACGACCTTTGGGCCTGTTGGAAACGAGGGAGGCGATGTTGAACTGCGAAGAAGATGGACTTTTGGGTTGTTTGAATCAATGGGAGGCCACGCGAGAACTCCGAATACTATGGACTCTTGGGTTGTTGGAAGCAACGGGAGGCCCCGCTAGAACTCCGAATACTACGGACTCTTGGGTTGTTGGAAGCAAGGGGAGGCCCCGCTAGAACTCCGAATACTATGGACTCTTGGGTTGTTGGAAGCAAGGGGAGGTCCCGCTAGAACTCCGAATACTACGGACTCTTGGGTTGTTGGAAGCAAGGGGAGGCCCCGCTAGAACTCCGAATACTATGGACTCTTGGGTTGTTGGAAGCAAGGGGAGGCCCCGCTAGAACTCCGAATACTATGGACTCTTGGGTTGTTGGCAACGACAACTTGGGGGGATGACACTGGAAAAGAGTGAACTAGGCCAAACTGCGAACAAGGCAACTTGGGGGGATGACACTGGAAAAGAGTGAACTAGGCCAAACTGCGAACAAGGCAACTTGGGGGGATGATGCTGGAAAAGAGTGAACTAGACCGAACTGCGAACAAGGCAACTTGGGGGGATGACGCTGGAAAAGAGTGAACTAGGCCGAACTGCGAACAAGACAACTTGGGGGGATGATGCTGGAAAAGAGTGAACTAGGCCGAACTGCGCCCAAGGCAACTTGGGGGGATGACGCTGGAAAAGAGTGAACTTGGCCAAACTGCGAGGAGGGCAACTTAGAGGAAAGTTGGAAACGAGGGAGACTTAGCCGAACTGCGAAGAAGGCAGGTTTTTGGGAAGTTGGAATCGACTGAAGCGAATACTGAACTCCAAATACGACCGACCTTTTGGTTGTTGGCTTCCTGGGAAGCGATGTGAAACTCCAAATACGACCGACTCTTGGGTTGTTGGAAACAATGGGAGGCCACGCGAGAACTCCGAATACTATGGACTCTTGGGTTGTTGGAAGCAAGGGGAGGCCCCGCTAGAACTCCGAATACTATGGACTCTTGGGTTGTTGGAAGCAAGGTGAGGTCCCGCTAGAACTCCGAATACTACGGACTCTTGGGTTGTTGGAAGCAAGGGGAGGCCCCGCTAGAACTCCGAATACTATGGACTCTTGGGTTGTTGGAAGCAAGGGGAGGCCCCGCTAGAACTCCGAATACTATGGACTCTTGGGTTGTTGGCAACGACAACTTGGGGGGATGACACTGGAAAAGAGTGAACTAGGCCAAACTGCGAACAAGGCAACTTGGGGGGATGACACTGGAAAAGAGTGAACTAGGCCAAACTGCGAACAAGGCAACTTGGGGGGATGATGCTGGAAAAGAGTGAACTAGACCGAACTGCGAACAAGGCAACTTGGGGGGATGACGCTGGAAAAGAGTGAACTAGGCCGAACTGCGAACAAGACAACTTGGGGGGATGACGCTGGAAAAGAGTGAACTAGACCGAACTGCGAACAAGGCAACTTGGGGGGATGACGCTGGAAAAGAGTGAACTAGGCCGAACTGCGAACAAGACAACTTGGGGGGATGATGCTGGAAAAGAGTG
>NW_028196932.1:0-32500 GCF_037176805.1 Vigna unguiculata
GTTTTATACAGAGGGGGGTTGTATTGAAGGGCCATAAGCTTTGAATATGCGTTGGTTCCAATCCGGATCTCGTTGTTTGGGTCTCGAGATGATATTCAGGAGACAAAAGAGCAGAGCTGATAGAAATGCTAATTATAATGGAGATACTAATTCTTTAATAAAGACTTGTGCCCATTGTCCAAGATTCCTTTGTGGGACTTTCTTTTTATTCTTCTTGACTTGACTCAACAACCCTCCAATTCAGGACAGAACTCTAAGGGTATCTCTGAAGATTCAAAATACAGAAGAGCGACTGCCAATCAAGACAATATTGAATTGAAGCACGCGCCTTAGGACCGATCCCAGTGAAATAGGAAAACGAATCCGCGCGCTACCGAGTTTCCTTCATCGATCGGAACAAAACTAGCAAAAGAAAGAGGGAGCTGCGCTATACATAATACAAAGGGACCCAGGCTCTGCCCGAATGATACGATCAGCAACTTCTAGTACCCAAGCTATGTGATCAATAACTATTCTCCTAGAGGCGAATCCCTCAGGGCGCCCTAAGCAACCGAAGGGTAGAGAAGATGAAGAATAAGGGTAATCTAAGCATGCGCCACCAAAAGGAAAGAGAGGACCGATTGATACCAATAGCAAGATACACATCTTTTTTTTTAGACTCCGAGGGTTGAGAATAGTTGAGGATCAGAAGATTGGCCTTAATAGATTAAGTGCAAACTTTCTTTTTTATATTATATATATGAGTAAGCCCCTTCCCTTAGGAACAGAAGTATACACAAGGGGGTAATTTCTCACAATTATTCACGTTCAACTCCAAGATCCAGCAAGCCAACTTCAACCGAAACTGAGTCACATTCTCCCTCTCTTCCTAATGGAGGCACATACCATTCTTGTAACAGTGGATGGATAAAAGTCTCGTAGTCTTTGTTTCTAAAAAGGTCGTGCCCTTTCTACATATATCGAAATTTTAGTCTTTCACCCCTCCTTTATCGAATTAGCTATGGCTAATCTAGTAGAGTAGGGCTAATCAGAAGTTTCACTATGGCGATTGGAAGCGAAGCCTCAATTCAAATCGAGCAGCAGCTTTTCTACACTCAAAGGGAACCCGGCATCCCATTAACTGAGACTTCCTATGCATAGCTGTAGCCTTTCGTCATACCCTTTGGCTACTTAGTGCCTCCACCTACTACTAGGCTGTAATCTTCTTGTTTCTAAACTAAATCGAGGGTCTATGCGGCTCTCTGAATAATAGAATATGTCCACTGTAGTCTATTTGAAGCGTTCCTGCTTGTCTTGAATCAAACGGAATTGAATAACCCTGTGTAGCGGATAGCATGGACTGATTGAAATAGCATACTTGTGCAATGGATCTCGTTTATCTTTCATATGTTAAATGTTCGTGTAGTGAATTCACGGCTAGAGATAGTACATTCTGGGTCGATCAAGGAAGGTAGCGTATACGGGTACTTGGGATTGAGTAGAGCATAGGTTCAATAACCGGGCTTGGAAAAGAGAATGATAATCTCGTTCAGCAAGAGGCTGGGTTTTTGGTCTTTCTACGTTTCCGCTTATGCTCCTTTGGTTAGTACTCCAAATTGGATTTCTTTCTGGTTGGTTCGAAGTAATGCTCCTTTTATTTAGCTATTCCCTACATTCTTTGGTAAAAGTGCTCATGCAGCTTCTAAGGGATGCCTTCCCCTCCAAGTTGTTTCAAAGTAAGATCTGTGGATAAACGATGGTTAAGCCGCATCGGTGCGGTCGGGATCGCCCGGTACTTGTGAGGCAGAAGAATCCTTGAATAGAAGATCGAGCTTGTGGAAAGTCTTTTTTTAGTACTTGTTAGCGTCCCTTCCCCCTGAGTTCAAGATGTCCCTTTCCGCTTCTCTTTCAGCAACTTCCGGATTGGTCAAGCCTCGAATCGAATCCTGGATCAACGCCCTTTTTCGCTTAACCCATTCGTTCACAGTCGATTCAACTTAAACCAATGTCACATGTCTTGTGAGCATTCAACCATGATCTTCTTTTGTTCACATCAGATCTTTCCTGGTAACTAAGGCAATGAAATTTTATTAATGAATAAATTACCTCATATCTTTCCCTCTGGGTGGGATGATACGAAATAGAGCAGTTGCCAATTGGCATGCGAAACCGAGAAGGAACTTACTTTCATAGACAAGAGCTGACCTTGGGCCAATGACCAGATATTTAAGATTATTAGCCAAAGTAGATAGAGTGAATGGGAATAGTCGAATGCCCTATGGAGTAAAGGGAAGGGGCTTGAGTTCTGAGACGAAGATAAGGCTTCCGGACATATGGAAGAAGGAGGCATCGTAGATGAGGAGATCCAGTTGTGCTTGCTGCCTATCCACTTGGCGAGTAAGAGGCTCTGTGCAAGAGTGGATTTTCAACCTTCTGCCTTTGCTTGCTTCATCTGCAGAGCTAACTCCGGAAGTGACTGCTCTAGCCAATGCGCATGCGTTCCTTCCTAAATGCAATTAGGCTTCTCGCGTTGATCACATAGCTTCTTCTGTAGTGCGTGTATTTAGTGTCTCCTTTGCTGTCCTATCGCGGAGTTATGTACGTAGGGTGCGCGTAGAAAGCTTATAGTGCTCTTCTTTGATTGATTGTAATTGAGTTGACTGACTCAGGAACTTTCCCTTAGGGTGAATGCACTAGGTGAGCGTCTTTCAATGCTTGCTTTTTTAGTTGTTTAGCCTATAGCCTTGTTGCTAAAGCTGTTAGCGCGTAGTCTGTCTCATATACCTCCAAGAGCGGTGAGTGGGTGTAGTAAGATAAGATGTAGGTAGGCATATCTATGTTTGGGCACTGAACATGGTAGCTATAGCGAGGGGAAAGATCCATAGCAAAGACCGGTAAGCTCGCTTCCCACATCCCATTCGATGCTTTCCCTCCTTCTTTATTTGCTTGATGCGCCGCTCGGTGTGCTCAGATGGTTCTGCTTCATGCTCGTCGACTCTGAGTTCGGGTTTCAATGAGTACCACGATCATTCCCGTTAACCAAATCTCTCCATTTTATGATCAATTCATTAGATCCAGCTCCCTGGCAGTTACAAAAGAACATCTTCATTGGGATGCTGTCAGTGAAGAAAAAGAAGTAAACTGTCATACCTGGTTCCAAGGGAAGAGAGCCCCAGTGAAGTAAACCGAGGGCACGAAGCAAGGTATGGTGGGTGCCAGCTACTTTCACTTGTTAGGAGTAGGGGCTGAAAAGAGCTCTTTGTATAGGTTGGGTTTGCTGGGCTTTGATGCTGACCTTCTTTTTTTGAAAAGGGGAAGGTTTGATAAAGGAGCTTTTAAGCCCTTTTGCTGGATTGTTGGTCTGCAGCCCCGCCCTATAGAATAGAATGAATCCAATAAGGAGAGGCCTATGGATGACCGAGCCACTCTTATACTACTCCTTACCTCACCCCCTTCTCACTTAAAGGGCGAAGTCGCTGAAGCGAGTCTAAAGGCCAAAGAGTGATCTTTGAACGTTACTACGCATCCTTATTAATGAATAGGTATAGTGTAAGGTAGGTTTGTTTGGGTATAGCAGGACTTGAACCTGCGACCATTAGGTTAAAAGCCCAATGCTCTACCAACTGAGCTATACACCCCCAAAAAAGATAGATAGTAGTAAATAAAGATTGGTGCAGAAAAGAGGGCGGCCCCTCTTCTCATCATATTAAAGGGGCGCAGCTCTGTATGAGGCTCGTACTGCGGAGCAAGCGAAGAATAAGGGCGCGCGTTAGCACTCCTGCAAGAAAACGGCCTTACTCAACAAGCGCACCTTTATTAGTAAGTTGTTTCCACTCATTGAAGATTCTATCTACAAAAGAAGGTCAACGGGGGATACTAAAGTTGCTCTCACTGACACCATCTACGAGAAGGTGAGGAGGTCGTCTTTCTTTTCTTTCCGGCCGCCATACGGTTCGCCTTAAAGCCGGAGAAAGGGAGGAGCAGTTATCTATGTAATTACGGTCTTTGTTGGCCGTTGTTCCGGTCGAGCACTCTCTTTTCTTTGCTTTGTTCAATAGAGTCTTACCAAACAAGACTGACTTCTTACCAACCCGCGAAGGGTTGTGAAGTTGGACCAGGTACGAAGAATGAATCTATATCTGTGTACAGTACGGAAGTTGCTGGCCGGCGGCCGCTCAACTGTTCGAGCGCAATACAGTGGTGGTTGGTTCCGATTCGACAAGGGTAGAATGCCTGGTCGAAGGTCCAGTACAGTAGGTAGCAGGCGTGTTCGTTTTGGCTCCCGAGCGAGAACGAGAAAGAGGCGCTGCACCATTCTTGCTGCTATGTACGTGAACCTTGACTTGAGAGATTCATCCAATGGAACCCACACTCAAAGGAGGACCACAAGCTCGGGGCTCGACGAAACATAAAATATCAGCATTAAGAAACTGACTTATTGGGGTTAGCAGTGAAAGAAAGAGCCCGGCATTCATATGAATAGCTTAGTCTACTAAAATCAAAGAGGGACCAGCCTCATCGTGGTAATTATCGTTCACCTCTAATGTGACACGTTCCCTCCCAGTTATATGATCCACGGGATCAGTCGGCTAGAGAGCGGGGCTATTCTTCTTCCGGGGAGGGAAAGTCGTCCCCTCTACTGATCGAACCCTCAGTTCGGGGGTCTTCGTCAACATGTTTTGAGGCTCCAGTCTTCGGCGGGTCACCATTACTTGACTTAGAAAGGCGAACATCTAGGCAAGGGAAAGCGCAGTGCGCCTGGTGCAAATGGCTTTTTTCATGATATACCAATCAGAATGGAGGACCCTACCTACGTACATGATTGATAGAAGAACTACGTAGGGGGTCGGTCAACTTGATGCGGGAGAGGCATGAGTGCAGTTCGATCTTGTGGTGTATTCGTTTGTAGTGAGTAGGGCCTCTTTCTCGTTGATCAGTTCGCCTCCGCTCTATTGAAAGGTCTCCATTCCTACGGCGGTTTTGTCAACGAACGCGTCTCGGGCCGGATTGACTAACCTAACCCTTACTTAAGGGGGCCTTGCCATAGTTGGGTGCTCTGCTTTAGTGTGATTTACGAAGGCTAGGCTAGTAATACCAAAAATGAAAAGAGATCGGGGTCGATAGTTGGCAAGGAACTTGATCCCCCCAAAACACAAAAGGGGCAGCTGCGGTCGAACTCGAATTCTGGAAATCAAATAAGTCGGGGCCCTTTTACCTTACCAAGTCTACCGGATAGAAATTAGCAGATCAGGTATAGATACGGGAAAGGCTTTCTCCCTCAGTGGAATCGGTGGAACGCCCTGCTTCCGGCTAAGTATACAGAGTTGGGTCTACCGTTCGTTCCACCGTTACCTCTATTCTATTCCGATCTTTCTTTTCTCCTTTGCTTCCTTGTCTCGTCTATCCTTCTCTGCCTTCAGCCTGTCTTTGAGCTCTATCCCGTCCTTCCTTTGGCTTGCCCTGAGGATTGACTCTCCAAAGTCAGTCGATTTGATCACTGTTCGGTTCGAGTCTTCATCGATCGGGTGGATCTATATGCTGAGGGGGGATGGAAAGGTGGGTGAGTCATGGCTGTGGACAGAGAGAAAGAAAGCGGTAGTCTTCCGGTGGAATAGATTTATAGTAAGTGTCTTCTTTCCTTCTCTTCTAGTAAGCGCCGTCAGGTCTCTCTTCTTGGGATATCTTGATCACCAGAAAGGATAGAGATCTTAAGTAGACATGCTTTAGGCATCGATCATCTTCCTAACTACATGGTACTCCCCCTCCCATTACTGGAACCGACGAAAGGGGGTGGAATAAAGAAAATGAGGAAGTGTCCCTTAGAGAAAGAGAGTCCGCTCTCTCATTGTCTGATTGCATCGTAGAGCGTCTGCACCAATTGCTTGGTTGCAGTAGCAGCCCCCTTTCTCCTTCTTTCATATGATAAATTAGAAAGATTTTAAATAGAGTAAGTGTAAGAGCGACTTCAATCTTTATTCGCTAAAAAAGAGAAGCTGGGTTCCGATAATAGTAGTTTCATCTGGATTGGGTTAGTGTTCAGTGTACCTATGCTTCTTTCGATCTGCTTTCTAGTTATGAATAAGACTCGTCTTCAAGTTCAAGTTAATATCATAGATAAAGATAAGAAGTGAAGAAAGACAGAACGAATCTCTTATCGCCATCTTTATCTTTCTAGCAGTGCTCTCAACTATTATCTTATTATATATAATACATATCTTTCTTCTCTTCTGCTCTTTGCTATCATAGCCACTTCTACATCAAACTGTGCTGCAACCTTAATCCTAAGAAGACGGGGTAGGACTGGAGTCTTAGGGATCTCTTTAGAATGTGGTGTGCCCTTGGCCGGGGCAAAAAGACAAAAATGATTCTCGAAAGTGGTAGCTCTGCGAAGGTTCCATCTACAGAGCAGGTGGAGAAGGTCGGCGGGCTTCATCTAAGTCCCTATCGGAGGTTCCATAAGGTACATTCACTTTGTTGGGAGGTGTAGACGCTTAAGCTGGGAACGGCAGTAAGGTCCCTCTTGAGATTTGTCACTTCTTGCTTGGCTTGTAAGGCTGTGGCAATAGGAGGTTGGAGCGATGCATGATGGCCGGGAAAAGACGTAGCGCTTTAGAGAAATCGGGATTACACCCTTTTTTATATTATATCCCTGTCACAGAGTTTGGCCAGAAAAAAGGTCACGCTTTGGCCTATAATGAGATAATTAGTTTATGCACGTGGTGGAGCGGGCAGTCTTATGCCCTGGTAATCAAAGAAATGAGTAAAACGGCCCAAATAGCCAAATCGGTAAAAATGGCATAAGAGGCTTTTTATAAGTCCATTATGACGGTTCAGGAGGCTAGAACCGTTGACCTTGAGGATGAAGCATAGCGCTGCTTAAGTTAAGGAAGAGTTCGCTTTTCTTTTGCCGTAGGAGTTGCCGGCAGGTCTACCCCCTCGGAGACGGGTAGATCATCAGTCTGACTACTAATCAGGCCAGCGGAAAGCTAGGCCCTTTCTCACCTGCAGCAAATGAGGAGGGAGGCTGCTTTTAAGTGACTTGACAAAGGATTGGAACTAGGCCAATGCCAATCTCATCTATTGCAGCAAAGAAAGAGGAAAGGGGCGAAGCGCTAGTTTGAATTGAAGTAGAGGAGATGCCATACGGTAGGAGGCAATAATGAATTAAGCCGGTATGAATGGAGCCTTGTTTATTAGGCTAGATCGATGTGATGTATATTTATTGGCTCTAATCCTCGGGGCACCCTATGGCATATCCTCTTTAGAAAGAAGGTTTCATTAGCACACTTCAAATGGCTTCGTTTAGTGTAATCTGGCAACTGCGTATTTGAGAAGAGTCTTTACTATGGATGGGGATATTCATAGAATCTTCCTATTTTTTTTTGATTGCATAGGATAGAAAGATGAAAGAGAAAGACAAGTAAATGAAAGGCAAGTCACGGGATCAGAGGATTAGACCGATGTACCATAATAGTGCAGCAAGGAGGAGAGACTAAGCAATCAAAGGGATGCAAGCAAGTCAGCTGTTTCGGTACGAAAGCCTGACAGCAAGCATTCTCGATTGAAGCATGAAAGAGACTTTTTTCGGGGTTTAATAATTCAAAAAAAGAAGTAGTGCTTTATAGAAATAATGGATTAAAGCGGTTTTCTTGCTAATGAGATGAGGGGAAGAGCTGCTTTCGGTCTCGGTCCAAGGCATTCTCTCAAGTAGCAAAGGCAAGACGGAAAAGCAGGTGTTGTCGGCCTTTCCGCTGCTATTGGTTTACCGCTACAGGATTTGCGCTCTCCAAGCAAGCATTAAGATCAGGCATGTAGGAAGTAGGGTAAAAAAGTAAGCATGAAGCTTTGACATAAGGTTTGTCTTCCTCTACCTTCTCTTGCTATTGGATTGAAGAGAAGGCCAAGAAAGAAGTGATTAAGAGCACTTTCGAAGTCAGTATCCGCTTTGCTTTATGGTCAATATCATATCCAGATCCACCTTAGTCAGAGTTGCATCAACTAATACGGAATATCCGGTGTTAAGGAGCTCTAAACCCCCTGTTAGCTCACTTGGTCGTGTCCTGTGGAGACAGCTCCCAACCAGGACCAGGAAGGTTACATAAATTATGGAAATGAACCTTACCCTGTTTGACAAGTTGTTCCGACTTAAGGCCATTAAGTAGTGGAAGATCTTGGAAGGTCTTCCACTACTTAAGATGGTTCTTAATCGAGTCATCTTGGTAGTGACCGATGGTCTCAACAAAGAGCTCTGTGTCGGAGCGCACTTGTTTGCTAAGGAGGTGATCAGGCTTGTCCGGAAATCTGGTTTCTTGTTCACTGCGCTTTACTTAAATGTGCTGTGTCATTGCAGCAAGCTTATGCCCCGGAAAACAGGCCTCTTGCTGCCTTTTCCTGTCTCGTTGACGAGGTCAGGGTATCCTAGGATTATCCCGTCTTTCCATCGTAGTAAAGTCGGAAAGATGAGACGTCCGACTTACTAGTGAAACTCTACTTATCATTCTTCACTCTTGCAAGGGCTATACCCTTAGCCAAGAGATTGACTAATAAAATAAAGTAGTAGAATCCATAGTGACTCCGACGGACTCTGATCAGATGGTAGATGTCGTTAATGACATAACTGCCGACTGGGAGAGTCTAATTCGTACCTATGTACCTCGGATTGGCTCCATCCCCATGTGTCAGGGGATCACATGGAGTCCGTCTTGGAAGGCAGTCCCTTCTCGAGGGAGGAAGTCTGATAGGGCTTTAAGAGATAGGGACTGCCGCGGTAAGAAAGAGTCACTCAGTGAATCAGTGGATCACACACTTGTTGGAGACAGGGACACGCCTTACTATTGAAATGAAAAAGTATACAAGGAAAGGGTGAAGTCTGGGGACAACGGTAAACGTGAGGAATGGGATCTCCAAACCCGCCCTACTCAAAAAGTTCGCAACCAAGGGACATGCCGAACACCTACCTTTCCAACTAAGTCCAACGCGAGGACCCTTTAATTTAATTGACGATGCGTTCCGTCGTCAGCAAGCGGTGGCCGACAAGGCCCTTTTCCCTAAATCTCTTGGGAAGCGAAGCAGGCTTTCTGATTCTGAGAGAAATCGAAAGGCAAAGAGATAGGCAAGCCAAACCAAATAAATAAGGAATGTTTCAATCTTTACCTCTTTTTGTCAGCCGGCAATCATAGGGTAAGCCCATCTCCTTCTTGGAGAAAGTTTACATGTTGGGCCAGGCTAGTTTGCTTCGATGGTAGGAGTCCACGCAGTGAGGCAGCCATTTCCAGCCCAGCCGAACGAATAGGATCCAATAGAGTAGCCCGCATTGCAAGCTCTTTTCTTTCCCAGGGAGAGCTGGTTATAGGTCAAGCGCAAGACATAGGATGTGAAAGCGGTTTGCTTGGTTCTTTCTTCGCGCGAGACAGGGGGAGTTATGTTTTCTTACATCCCGTTATATAACATCAAGTGTGAATGAGTTGCCCCCCCTAATTCCATGGCTCCTAGTGCTTCTGCCTAAGAGCGAGTTGAAGTCTTAAGGGCTTTAAGCCACCCAGTTTCATTCTTTATCGCTTTGAGTTTTGTTACATCCCCCCCTTGCCTTGTCCCCGTAACCGCAGTCTAGGGATGAGGGCAAGCAGATTTCGCGGGCAAAGAAGTTTTGGTTCTAGCTCAATGGTAATCTATTGAGAAAACAAAGTTTTAAAGTAGGCAAGCGGATAATGGATTTCTTTTGTATCCCTTAGTCTATCGAGCCAGGCCTCTCCACTTGCAGAAAAAAAAATAAAATTGATTAGTTATTAGTAAGCGAGTGAAAACAAGAAAAAGGAATGATTTTAGTTTGAATGTCCGTCTATCTGAGAACGAGAGATACAACATTTCGCTGAGCAGTACTATTTCCAATTGGGCAAGCTCTTTTCTTTCCTCCAGTATGTACATATAGATTCTTTCTTATTACCAGATAGGAGACCTACCTATCCCTATAGCGGAAGTCTTTCCCGCAAGCGGCGGGATAGGGGAAACCAGCAAGTAAGCCAATGAGAGAAAGGAAAGAATATATGTGCTTAGCTCTGTAGATTCAATAAGTAAGAAAAAATTCTAGGGCAAGAAGTTTGAAAACAATTCATTCCAGCCATTTCCAGTGACCTTTTTTGGGGTTGGTTCTATACGAGGCAATCGAAGATGGTCCCTGTCTGTCATCCAATCCAATAGGCATTTAGGGATCCCCTTTTTTATATTTATATTAAAGTGAGCTTTTGGTAGTCCTATGCCTGTCTCTCCAGCTTGTCTATGTCTATGGGTTTGCATATGTCTTTTCAAGGGCTGGCCTGGCATTTTATAATGACCTTAAATGAAAGCGTAAGAGCTAATGATAAGGAGCTAAAGGCCTACATTCTAGTATACCAGGATCGTCACGAGAGGATTGGGGAAGGTCTAACTATGGACCGGACCATAAGACGCAGTTTATTATGGCCTAGTATAGGATATCTTTATGTTCCGCTGAAAAGAGATAAGCACTAAGAAGACGACTATTTTGTGTTGAATATGCTTTCTTCCACGATATGGAGGGAGTCACACTATCATATGGTTTTTATGCAATACAATAGTAGAGTCAGAAAAGATCCCTTATAGTAGTCTAGTATAGAACCAACCTATCTAAGATCCTTTGCTAAAGAGCTATCCAATACCCCCCAACCTGTTAGAGTACCAGGGGCAATAGACAAATTTAGGAATGAATCTTTCCATTAACATTAACATTAAGGCTTGAAGATCTAGGCCCCTCCAATAGCATAAAAAAGGTAAGCCTTTGGAGTGTAAGTGTCAATTCCCAACCATCTAGTTCTAATGGAAGTTGTAGTTGCAAAGCCAGTTTAAGAAAGTTCATTTTCAAGCTGGTACGTGTGACTGCAAGAAAATGTTTCCCTACAGTTGCATTGACCCTTACCTTTTTCGGGCTTCCATGTGAGCCAGTTTTCAAGACTTTCTACAGCAGTGGTAGGGTACACCTATGTCATTTCCTTTTTTTTAAGGGGATCTACGACTTAATATAAAGATAGGACCAAAGTCAAGTGATTCAACTCAAGCACGAACCGCTACCTCCTCTTCTCCGACTTCAGCAGAAAAAAGTCAAACAACTCATTATCTCATGTCAACAGCGCATTCGTTCACTCAAACAGCGCATTTGTGAGCTCCAAGTCCAAGAGCCTATCCGGTACGAGAAGTGAAGGGTGAATGTGAAATTCTCTTATTTAGTTTAGCGAGAGTCGAAAGGTCGTAAGCAAGTGGCTATGGGGAAGTCAGTTTATAAGAATCACTGATTGGAATGGTATCGAAGGCGACCATGGGGAGCTTTGTAAAGCCGAGTAAGTGATCCGAAGGAGAAGCTGTGACGGCTCCTCTTTCATCAGTTTCATTTGGGAAGGTGAGGGAATTAATAGAGTCATATTCCAAAAAAATGGCTATTCTTTTTTTTTTTATAAGTCTTTCGGGAAGAGCTTCAAGGAGAAAGGCGGAAGACTTTTTATTTATATATTATATGGAAAGTAGGTCCGGTCCGTGCGACTCTTGGGGAGTCTATCATCATAGCTGGACCTAGATGAAGCCATGTCCTTATTCGCGAACTACAGCAAACCTGTCTTAAGCATAGTGCCAGTGTAGGAAAGTCTTTATTTGAGAGAGTTCGGTAAGGCTAACGGTAGCAAGCATTCCTTCGAAGCAAAGGAGGCAAAGCAGTAGGACGCTGGATAGCCAGTCTGTTTAATAATGAAATATAGTAGAAAGCTGGTCAAACTCTTGAAAGCAAGGAGCAATCCAATCAGTGCGAGCGGGAAGTCCAGTGAGTGGGAGGTCTGAATGAATGGGTCTTTTAGAGGGTTAAGTTCCCACGGGTAAGATGCTTATGAGTAGGTGCGGGTTAGTAGCAAGAAGGCTTTATTACTTCAATGAAAAAAAAACATAAATAAGTGAAGATCTGGTTGATTCCATTCTAGAGTCACTCAGGGAAATGACTCTCGATTGAGATCATGCCACCTTTTTTCTATCCATCTTAGTCTTTCTGATAGCTTTGGTCTTTTTCCCATGTCTTTCTTGGTTGGTAAACCCAACCGGCGATTTACAACAAACAAGTCTTTCTTCATTTTTTTTTAGAGCAAGAAAAGAAGCGGAACTACAAGAAAGCTTTCTTTATATGGATAACCAATCCATTTTCAAATATAGTTGGGAGACTTTACCCAAGAAATGGGTTCAAAAAATGGAAAGATCGGAACATGGGAATAGATCTGATACCAAAACGGACTACCTATTTCAATTGTTGTGCTTTCTTAAATTGCATACCTATACAAGGGTTCAAGTTTCGATCGATATTTGCGGAGTTGATTATCCCTCTCGAAAACGAAGATTTGAAGTGGTCTATAATTTACTGAGTACTCGGTATAACTCACGCATTCGTGTACAAACCAGTGCAGACGAAGTAACACGAATATCTCCGGTAGTCAGTCTATTTCCATCAGCCGGCCGGTGGGAGCGAGAAGTTTGGGATATGTTTGGTGTTTCTTCCATCAATCATCCGGATCTACGCCGTATATCAACAGATTATGGTTTCGAGGGTCATCCATTACGAAAAGACCTTCCTCTTAGTGGATATGTAGAAGTACGCTATGATGATCCAGAGAAACGTGTGGTTTCTGAACCCATTGAGATGACCCAAGAATTTCGCTATTTCGATTTTGCTAGTCCTTGGGAACAGCGTAGCGACGGATAATTCAGAATCAGAATAGGTCCAGCTCTATAGGATAGGGGACAAATCAATAGGAAATGCTATTTGCTTTGTAAGAAGAAGAATCAACTTCTATGAAATGAAAGAGTTCGCGGGAATTGTCTTGATCGTCGGAAATAGTAGTCAGAAGTGTTATCGAACGATTTCCTGCAATTCTTCCCAGTATGTCATGAGTAAAGAATCCAGCTACAAGTCTCGATCTATACAAAACGCACTGGGTTTTTGTGTTTCTTTCGGTTTCATTGATAGCAGAAGAGCCTGACTCTATAGGATAGGGGCACTAGCGCTTTATTTAAAAAAAAAAAGTAAAGGGGCCACGTAACGTAATAGGCTGCTATTCTAGGCTCGCTTCGCTTCTTCAAGCTCCGCCCCTTATTGGAAAACGAAAGCGCTAACGCGCCTTATATTTATTATTTTTTTTAGTAAAGCAAAGCAACCTTTCGCGCCAGGCGCTCACGTTGTCGTCTGGGTGGAAGCTGGCGGCAGGGCTTGCTTAACCGTATATATGGAATCGGGACTCGCCCTGGATCTCCGAATAGCCTCACCTGAAACTGGTAGACACACTGAGCCACCACGTACCCCTCTCGCCCGTCGTATGCTATGGATGGTCACACTAGCCCCTCGATGGCATGGCGTTCCCATTGACTGTTCCTGAGGTCATTCTTAAGGGAGATCCTTAATCCTGGAAAGAAGGAAAGGCATCAATCCAGACCGGCCGGCAGCACCCGAAAAAAAAGGAAAAAGCCCTTTATCGGTATCGGATTCGAACCGATGTTGCCTATTTCTTAAGGGCGAACTGATCGACTTGCATGTGTTAAGCATCTTTCTCAAAGTAGCATGATTGGACCTTCCTCTTTCTCTTACTTAGATAGAGGAGAGAGCACGTAAGACTTTCTTTTCTACGATCTTTCTTCTCTTATTTTTTTTATTCTTCCTTGGCCGTGTGGAACATGGATTAGCATTATGTCATTCCTACTAGTGATCACCCATCCAGGATTTGAAGAAGAAGCGCCATAGGAGGACTTCGAGATCAAATATAAGATGTTTCTTTCCATTCCTCGCGAGCCACTTATTTCTCCGAAACAAGAGAGAAAAGTGATTTTCCTCCTTTTTCCCAATAAGTCGACGGCGTTACACCATTGGGATACTTCGAATAAACTAGAGTACATATAGGATACACCGGTGCTAAAACCTTTTCTAAAGATATCTTCCAAACTCTTGGGGTCGCTGTCGCCTTTGGCTCGATCTACTTCGGGGGTTCCCTCCGCTCCGTCCATCTTGGACGTGACTTTGGATTCCCCCTTATCCTTAAGTGGTTGCGGCACGATCTCGTATGAAAGCGGCGTGCATCGCAATGTATAGGGGTTGTCATTTTGTTGTAAAAATGATATAGTCGACTTAAGATTACCTTGCCGTAACCAGAGAATTCAAAAGAATATTATAAGCAGTAATAACAGACAACAACCCCCCAATAGAAGAATGATAAGGGGCAGTAACGTATTAAGTTGATTCAATATTTGGGTTAGTTCCGCAGCTCTTACAGAGAATTCCATATATTATGAATAATAAATTGTTTTCCTCTGCCTCCCAAAAAAAAAGAGGGAGACTTCTTCGAGTAGTGACGAACGAAAGTTAGATGTGGTTGTTGACCAAAAAAACATGGGAGTCGAAAGGCATCGCTTGGGTCGAGTTAAGTAAAGACTGACTATAATTAAATTGCTGAACACTTTCAATATCTATCTTTTACGTATAAATCAAAGACAGTTCAATTCGATCTTAGCCGATCTCAGGTTACCGACTCTCCGGCCCCCTTTCGGTGCAGCACGATTGGAGAGTTCTATGGGCCCGCCGCTTTCTCAATCCATAAACTTTAATTAAAGATTATATTATAGGATATAATCTTCTTCTCTTATATGTAATTTCTTTGAAATTCAATTGCTTGCTTCAGTATGAAAAAACCCAAGCCTACATGAACCATCAAATACAAAGAAAGTCCTACAAATTAAGACTTGGGCCTGTCAAGCCTGCTTTCAGTGGCAGTTGGAAAAGGCCAAGAAGCTAGGGAAAGTCAGTCGAAAGCAATAGCACAGTTCGAAAGCCTTGAAGGAAAGAGTTGAGAACCTCTAAGTGATCCATCGATGCCAACCAGTCAAAAAGAATCCCCCTACTAAGGTAGAGTTTGACTACCGATAAATAACCCTTTGTTTGGAAGACTCCTAAAGTCCGGAAAGACGAGATGAAAGGTATCCTGAAACGTACAACTCCGTCGCAAGCAATAACTATATAGAATCTATTATCTCACTATGTCTCTACCTTATTCATAGGCTTACCCCGTCCCACCAAGAAAAGAAGCAAAAGCGAGAGATAACTAGCAGGGAATAGGAAGGTAGGGGTTGGTGGGGCGGCAGTTCCCGGCTAAATAAGATAAAAGATGGGCACCAGCAGCGACAAAGGAAGTTAGAGCAAATGCTGAAACGTATGCATCCGATCCTGGGACAAGGTAGTCTTTAGCAGGAAGCGAATCAACTTGAATCTCTGAGCAAGGTAGAAGAAAGTCATTCCTAAGCGACACTGCTTGAAGTTAACCTGTAAGAAGAAACTCCTTCGCTAATTCGAAAGAGAAGAGGAAGCGCAGGGAAAGCGTAACGACTTTAGAGGCAATTCCACGTTGAAGCAGGAAGTTTGAATTTAGCGAGAAGGGGGAAGTTTCCATTCGATCAATCAGCGGGTAAATTGTCTATTTACTTTCATCTCATCGTAAGCAAAAGCTTTGACTTCTGAACAACTATGAAAGACCAGTTGATGTTTGTCGTCGTAATCATTCTCGAATACCCTCGCTAGGGGTTTGAGTTCCAACTAGCAGCAAAAAGGCTTGAACACAGAACTTCGTATTACTTCAGCAATTTAGAAAAGAGACTTTTCCACGTCAACAAAGTCCAACGAATTAGCACTACATTACTTCATCGATTGAAACTCTATAAAGGAAGAAGCGAACTTCCAGCCAACTCGACCGGGAATTCCTATTTCTTTTTGTCTACTAGACATTCCACAAAGGAAAAGAATGATGAAAGGCCAGGAACAGGAAAGAGTTCCCGCCGTGCAGAATATCGGTAGCTACATCCAGGGATGGAAATTCCTCTGCGGACAAAACAATAGAAAGAGAGACAATAGGTACCCCTGATGGAAAACTTCGTACCATCCCATCTGATTCAATCGACGCCTTACTTCATTTAATAAATAAGTGGATCTTTATTTACCCTCTGGTGGTCTGTGGCTACGAGCCATTTCCTTATTCTCACGGAAGAGAGAGAAATTCTCATTGAATAGGAAGACTGCCGGCTACCCCAACTTCTTGTTATATGATTCAGATGAACAGCCAGAGGAAGCGAGAATCTCATTCTACGTAGTCGTGAGCCAATCACTTATGGTTGTTTTGATATTGATCATTGAGCAAGGCCCGGCCTGACTTAGGCTGTGACCCTTCCTATTGAAAGGGACGGAAAGCCGAAGAGAGTCGTTTACACTCAGTGAGTAGGAATTGTGGTCCTATTTCCCAGTAGCTTGAGTCGGGAAGACCCCTTGGGACTAGATGAATGACTCGTACGACATTCCTAGGAACCTGAATTTCTATATGAAATGTGGCTTGACCTATTAGTGCAGGTTACCCGATCTAATGAGAAAAGGTTCGAAAGGCGCCGTGCGTTCTGTCCTTTACCATTTTAAGGCACAAGCAAGCAGTCCCTCTTTATTAGGTCAGGTAAATAGGACTCTTTCAGGCAGTGATTAGATTACGCTTTCCAAGCAGTGGTTTTCCCTAGAATGGAAGCTTAAGGAAGATGTTTACCCTGTTCAGCTAAATACGTAAGTGATGCACTAAATCATCAATAGGCGAAGGGCCTTAAGTTAAGCAAGGAAATGAGAGTTCGGTCCCTGGTACTGTGCCTATAAAGTCTTCCTAAGGCAAGGTCTCAACGAGCCTTCACTTCGTACACCCTGAAAACAAAACGAAATCTCCGGACTCAGTCACATGCATGCAACCTGGCTTGAAAGCCGGCCAACTATCCCTCCTACCGGCTAGTTCCCTTGGTGAACGCCTTCTTCTCTAGGAAAGTTTATCACTAGGGAATTCCACTCCTAATATGCGAGCTTTGCCTTTGAAAGTGAAAGAATAGGCTGCTGGTAGGACAAAAGGCTGCTAGAATCCCTTGCTATTGCTATTGAATCCGGTGCTGATGCTCGAAATCGAAAGAAGTTAGGTTAGTGGCACTTATTTTTTCACGCTTGAACTACGGGGCAGACTAGCGGAATGGAAGTTACATCCATACGGGCTGCGCCTGTACGTAAACCCTGTTGTCTTAGGCTGTTATCGAATCCCCTTTTCATATGAGTAACTATCCAATTCCATAACAGAAAGAGATGGGACTAGAGCTTTTGGCTTTCTTCCTTCACTTCAATCAAGGATTGCTGCTAGAAGGGCTCTTGCCCATGTCTAATGCCTTATTCTATTCTATGAAGACGAAGAGCTGGTGCTATAATCAGATGTCGGGATAGCAGCTGCGAATGGGATGTGGGATAAAGAAAGGATGAATTGTCCAAAGCCATTTTTTGCCTTGATTCCCCTAGTAAAGATATACCACGCAAGGAAGAGAATAGGTAATAGGCAGCAGAGAGGGGACTGTGGCACTTTCGGATCAATGATTAGCATTCATATCCAGTGGATCAAGGGTAGGTTCTTAAAAGGCCTTCGAAAGGAAACTCCTGCAAATCCTGGAAGGATAAAAGTGTACCCTTGAGTTAAAGCGCGCCCTTGGTCCTATTGCTACTGCTTCTGATTCACTTGCCTTACCCATACCCTTCCTCTACTGCTGGTCGACTAGACTAAGTCAACTTGCTCGTGGAAAGGCAGGAGCCTGGAAGCCAGGAAGAACGAGCCCTTCAATTCTTCTATTCTGACTTATTATACAAAAGGAGCATCTCTAGTAGGGTAGACGCTCCTTTAGCCATCAATCCATAACGAGACTTAGGTGATCCCATCTCTCTTATAGAGAGGGCGAGAAAGAGCTCCATTGAGCGCCAACTCCAGCATTCACAATCTACTTCCAACCTTTCTTGGTCGAGCAAGTCCAGAACTAGGCCCTTAACAGAACCAGGACTAGCCCTTTAGAGAAAAGCGAGCAAGATCCCTTCATCGGAAGGAAAGAGGACAGCTGACTACCGCTCATGCCCCCTAGCCAATTCAAACTCAGATCCGAAGGCTGATGGGTGATTCTCTAGAAAGTATAATATGACATCACTTTTAGCTGTTGGGTACGAAACTAGACTAGGCTATGATTCACATCTCGAAAGTTCTCAGATCTGGTCTGGACCTAAGGCCTGGGACTGCTTCTTCCTTATCGCCCGAGTATTGCATCGCCTTGACTTGGAAAAAGAAATTGACCTTGAGCCTGCTAATTAAAGTAAACCTTTGCCTTTTAAAACAGCTATTGCTTGTCTTTCTAAATCATTATGAAGAGTGCCACATCTCTCGATCTCTATCTTCTTTAGCGGACATCGAGGCTTTAAGACCGATTGGCGCGTGCCCAAAAAGGGAGACCGGAGACCGCGTCTGAAGCCTTTGCCAACTTTCCGTCTAAGGCAAGAGCTGCGGAACTAAAGCACCAACGGCTCCTCTTCCGACATTGGCTACTGCTATCGGGTATGAACTTAGAAATTCAATGAAGCAGTTGATGCCCTGATCCCGGGAATAAGATAACTTTATCTTCCAGGTATTCACTCATCCCCTCTCAGTGGCAAGAGTGAGTAGATAGCAGAAGTTATTTCATTCCTCATTCCTGGGATATTCGTTAAGTTTGCCCATTAGGGGTCTTTCTCACCGGTGCTATCAATAAGAAGGAGCCTTTTCCCTGGGTAGGCTAAGCCAGAAAAGAGAGAAAGAGAATGTTAAAAGGCTACGCACCTTGGTCCAGAGCGAGGATTGGGATCAGTTTTTCCCGTTCTCTTTAGTTCTATTTGAACTAAGCCGAATCGCTATCTCTGGAACCAAAGTCGTACTCTCTTTACTAAAGTCCTAATGTAATGCCCTTTAAACCACCAAAAGGTCCTATTCCGACAACACTGAAAAAGGGCTCTCTCCGTGTTGGTCAGTACCTTAAACTAATTAGCCATTTCCAAGCTGCTCTTTCATAAGCTGTGATGGCTCTTTTGAATAAAAGGCATAGTCTATGTAATCTTCTGCCCAGGAGCATTCGACTGAAAAAGTATGCCATTAGTAAGACTCTAAAGAATAAGCCTTAGGAGCTATGGAGTCTGGTGAGGTAGCTCTTGTCTCTTGGTCAGCTGTTTCCGCTCGAGTGAAAATGCTTGATGGGGCGAGATTTGCCTTGGGTTCGCTTTCCGGGTGAGGTTTAATAGAATAAAAAAGTAAAGTAGGACAGCGGTGACCACGAATGGCTATAGTTCGTCACTTGCGGTATAAAAAGAAGTAAGGAGCCTTGAAGATCAGCCCTAAGCTAAAGCGCTTTCTTTCTAGTTTGAGAGATGGAAATGCCTAATCAAGTAGCCAAGAATCATCGATTTCGGAGGGGAAATTAATTTAGGAAGGATCCGATCCCAAGTGACATTGAATCAGTTGGGGGTATAAGCGCTGCTATTTCAGCAGTTGGTGTTGGAGGACTGAATGCCAGTCGAAAGGCGCATCTATGACTTAATACCTAATTTGCCATAGAAGGGCTCGATCCCAGACCTAAGCGCAAGGGAATTTAGGTAGGGCTCAAGCTTTATTTCACGTAGCTGACTTTACCGTCAGCTCAATTGGAATAGTTTTTCGCTATGTTCGCAGGCAAGTGAGACGATCCATCAATGCCCTTATCTGCTTAGAAAGAACCGGTGTCATCCAAACATGGTGAAGAGGTACTGGATCAATAATAGCTGAAACTTCTACTGTACAGGGTTCGGCTTGCCCAACTGTCCAAGCTTGAGATAGATTTTATAATATGCTTAACACAACACATGCAATTCGAACGAAGTTTTCTCGGAATGAAAGTCACTCCGTTGGGTTCAATGCCCGCTAGTCCCATGCATCCTTCCTTTCTGTTGGTCAACAACCAACCACATATCACTCACTACTCCTACATGAAGGGACTCTCTTTCTGTCCGGAGGGAATCATTCTTTCTCAATCAATCATGCCTCAACTGGATAAATTCACTTATTTCACACAATTCTTCTGGTCATGCCTTTTCCTCTTCTTGCTTTCTATTTTCTTCCACTACTTTTTTCCTTCCTTTAGGTATACAAGTGCGTCTCTTTTGCTTCTATCTAACAAGGCCCAAGTTACAGCGGGCTCTTTCTATTATGAAATGGTTCATCTTTTTCTGTTTATTGGTTAGTTTAGTATATAGGATTTCTACCTTCTTTGATTTGATCTTTCTGTGTGCCCCGTACTTCCCCTTTCGTCCGGTGGATCCCACTCGGAAGCTTCTAACCTAACATAGGCCAAGTTCCCTACAGTAATGAGGCAGGCCCCTCCTCGGTAAGGCAAGGGGTAGATTCGCTGAGCACTCCCGGCGGTTAGGGGATATGTGGCCCATCACAACCTCAAAAGTTTTATCACAGGCGGATGAAGAAAAGCTATGGTAAAAGTCTGATGAGTGGCTGCTACGAAACCTATCCTATTTTGAAAATCAAATCCAAGACCAGATATCCCTTTTTTTGAAGAGCAACAGAAAACATGCGGGCCCTTGCGCCTGAGCGTACGGCCCATATTCTTGAGGATTTCGGGGAAAAATATGGACTGGACAAACTGCCCGAAATCCTCAATGATATGAAGACCCAGAGATTAGAAAGTCAGTATTACATGGAATCAACCTGATACGGGATCTTGGATGGAATGCTAAAATGATCAAGAAGGAGTGGTATGGTACAAATAAATAAAAATCGAAAGATTTATCGCAAGCCAATTTTGACGAATATTGAAATGAGGAGGAAGAGGTTGCCCACACCCCTTCCTAATCCGCTCGCTTACCCGGGGGAGGCTCAAGAACCTCAGGCGGCAGCACCGGAAAATCAAGATCCTCTGATTCCCGCCCTTCACCCTCCTTTACTGGATGACACCACCCGTATAGTCGACCTCTCTTCGCGCTTAAGGACTAATTGGTTGGGTTATGTGTATGACGAAACACATATGGACTCCTTTGTTCAGACTCAACTTCAAATTGAAAAACATATCGAAGCAGCACTTGTTGAGGACGGGTATGCTCGTCAAAGTGTGTTTCAAAAAAGAGATCAGATACGGGGCTTTCTTTTTTATCCGGAGGGTCAGGCACTTTCTTTGAAAGCTTACTCTAATCATCTAACTCACTCAAATTGGAACTGTAGGTACCCGAAACAGTATTCCATATCGACAGGTCAGAAGAGCCCTTAACTACTATCATCTCTTTTTAGAAAGAAGATGATAGTAGAGTAGGGTTTTTTTCTTTTTTTTCGGTATGCCGCTCCGCCAGCAAGGAGTGCCACGCACGAGCGGAGCGAAAACTAAGCAGGGGTAATTATTCGTTGGGAGAAATCCTTTGATTGCGTATTGAATATAGATCCATGTCTTTCTTGTTCCACTAGCTAGGACAAAATTCTCATATGTCCCTTTCGTTATTACAACCTTCTTTTTTGATGTCAAAGACCAGAAGCTATGCGCTAATTCTCATTGGATCTCGGTTGTTCTTAACAGCGATGGCTATTCATTTCAGTCTTCGGGTAGCACCATTAGATCTTCAACAAGGTGGAAATTCTCGTATTCTGTATGTACATGTTCCTGCGGCTCGGATGAGTATTCTTGTTTATATCGCTACGGCTATAAACACTTTCTTATTCCTATTAACAAAACATCCCCTTTCTCTTCGCTCTTCCGGAACCGGTACAGAAATGGGTGCTTTTTTTACGTTGTTTACCTTAGTTACTGGGGGGTTTCGGGGAAGACCTATGTGGGGCACCTTTTGGGTGTGGGATGCTCGTTTAACCTCTGTATTCATCTCGTTTCTGATTTACCTGGGTGCACTGCGTTTTCAAAAGCTTCCTGTCGAACCGGCTCCTATTTCAATCCGTGCTGGACCGATCGATATACCAATAATCAA
The DNA here is from genome assembly GCF_037176805.1 of Vigna unguiculata. Lineage (NCBI taxonomy): Eukaryota > Viridiplantae > Streptophyta > Magnoliopsida > Fabales > Fabaceae > Vigna > Vigna unguiculata. The sequence continues at coordinate 21,863 of NW_028196932.1, forward strand.
GTCTTCAGTCAACTGGTGGAATACATTACATCAACCTGGGAGCATTAGCCGATCTGGTACATCAATACATGTTCCTATGCCCATTCCAATCTTGTCTAACTTTGCTAACTTCCCCCTCTCAACCCGTATCTTGTTTGTTCTGGAAACACGTCTTCCTATTCTATCTTTTCCCGAATCTCCTTTAAGGGATGAAATAGAAGCTCGAGAAGGAATAGCAAAACCTAGTTTACTTCCCAGCTCAAACTGAACGCAAACTTATGGTTGACGCCGTAGAGAATATAAAGCCCATATGCGAAGTGGAAAAAGTACCTCTATATTTTGTGTAGACTGCTTTTTGAAAGTGAAATAGAGACTTTCACTAAAGAGTGAGATTGAGGAGGTATTCACATAAGAAAGTGGCAGTAGTGCTTTCCTATATAAGAGAAAGGCTGCTCTTACCTGGGTCTGCCTAAGCACCGGCTTTGGAGAGGTCTTTCTTTGTCTCTTTTCTGGACGGCTTACCTAAGCTTGGCACAGATGTTCGTACAATCCAATCTGTCTTTCTCTTCAAAGACAAAAGATGAATAGCTTTCCTTTCTTACTGTATTGCCTTATCCTTGATTCGGCATTACCAGCCTTAGGAATCGATCTAGATGCACCATTTCCGGTATTATAAAATAAGAAGTAATTCCTCTTTGCGTAGATGAAAAAAGGTTGGGCTACTTCCTCAATCAATGCCCGAGAGCTGCTCGAAGCAAAAACCTTATCCTAAAGTAAAGTGGCAGTAGTCTAGGCGGACACCTTTTCTTTTGCCTTACCCGCTACGCCCCCTTTCTAAGTAGCAGCTTAGGGTTTGACAAACCTTAATTCAAAAGCTGGAAACTCATATGCTAGTACACTTGCCCCATCTCCATGAAAGTCTTAGCCAGTGCTTCTTTCCGCCTTCCAACTGAATAGATTCTCTCTATCTCTATTTCACTTTCAGGGGTGAGTATTAAAACGCCATAGGAAAAGAAAGGGGTTAGCTCTTAGCTCGCTGGTAGTACTGATACAATCAATATGTACACACATATTAGGAAACTAAAAAGCAGAAAGATCCTTTCAAATCAAAAGGGGGTTGGATACTCACACTCGGGAACTTTTCCCAATCTCTCTTCAAACTTACCTTTTAATTAAGGTTAGAACCTTCCTAAAATTCAGGAGTTTCCAGCTATGCCGCACTCTCAAATCCACTCAAAAAAGCATAGCGAGAGATAGCAGCTTCTGATTCCGGAGATTCTATCTAGGTTCTAGTTAAACTCCCTGGTTATAGGGGCTTCTAATAGTACTGGAAAAGAAAAGGAGTCTTGTATATCGTATCCTAGTACAGGAAAGAAAGATGTTATAAAACAGTCAAGATTATATGTTAGTACTCCAGGTACTCTCTTATTCGAGACGAGAATAGGCCCAACTCGCCTGCATCGACAGCAAAGGAAACTGGCAGGGAAATAGATGCCCCATTTTTTCTCCAAGAAGATCAATGGCAACTGGCACTTAAACTAGATATCCCTAAGCCAGATACTCAGGGATGAAATGACTCTTATGATAGTTAGATGGCGAAGAGTTAGAACGTGGCTAATCCGCTTTCTCCCATTTCTCTCTACTCTATCTATGAGGGCTATGAAGGAATTCGTTCATAGAATGCGATTGCACTACTTTTTGAAAACAACCGTACGGGATATACTCGGCCGAGGAGATTGTACCAAAGGAGACCCGTTTTACCGATCGTTTGATTGGGTGTGTCCTTAGTCGCTCCAGAGAAGCCATACCCTTAGGAAGCTTACCCAACTCATTTTTTAACTCCCAAGAAAGGAAGACAACCCCATTAAATCGTGCATAATTGAAGAGGAAAGATTCTCTAAAAGCCGGCGGTTTTTTTTTCTCCTTATACAGATGACTCCCCCATTTATCGAATAGGCAGCTAGACTTTGCCCGCTAGTCTACCCTACTCATACTGTCACACCGGCTTGGTGAATCTCCTCGCTTGCTTGCTGTCTAAGCCAGCCCACCGCTTTTTTACTTTACTTGACGCCTTCCCATCCGAGTGACATAAGCCTAACCCTGTCAACAGTCCTTCAACTTCAAGTGGGATAAGAACTCAACAGATTCAATATCATATGAGAAAATAGGCTGTACTACAATAAGCGCTTCGTTACGCTACGTTTTTCCCTAGGGCTTGAACTGCTGTAGACAAGACCGAGAGTAAGACTAGTCAAGCATCTATTCTTATTCAAAGTGATTTCACTATCACTAATAGGCTAACAGTCTCGAACTTAACTTATAGAAGGAGCTACTTCCAAGCAGCTACGCGTCTTGGATGTCTTACCATCCCTACTCAAACGCTCTAACCCTATCGTTTTGTAAACTCCGCTCCCTATCTAACTAAGAGTCTATTCGAACCCTAGGACTGATCTTCCCGTTGGTTTTGCTACATCAGTACTTACAGCCGGGTGGCATAGCGAAATTCCTCACCGAGCAGCTCACTCTGAGATCTTTTGTCGAGTCTTGTGTGTGTGGATTCTTTTTTTTGGTATATAAGAGTTAGTCAATACTTTTCTCTTTATATTAATATAACAGACTTTTGAGATCCGATTTGAGACTGGGACCTTAAAGAGCAGAAGGTCGTCTGTAAAGTCTCATCCCGTGCTGCCTGGGTACGAAAGAACTAGGTGTTGATTCCCCTGACCTGGCTATCTTTCCAGAAATGGTTGAATATGACTAAAAGGCTAGGGCTTAAAAGCGCCTAAGACTACGACTCTTTCCTTCTAGCAGAAGGTTGGCACAACACAAAAGAAGATGATTCTAAGCCCTCGCTTATCGACAAGCTTAACCACGGAAAGCATTTGAACCAGACTGAAGCAGGGGCAAGCCGTATGCGGATGAAATCGCTGCAGAGTCGTTCGCAGCAAAAACTAAGACTACCCCAGAGGTAAGGGGGGTCGAGCACGTAGTACCTTGGTCGCCTGGGTTGATGCAAAAAATCCCAGGAAAAAGAACAGTGGCAAGATTTGAATTGACTTATCCGAGGGGATTTCGGGTTGAATCCAATTTTACGGGGAAAATGCAAGATTAAAATCCTAGGATTCCCAGTAAAGTAAGCACCAGATTCACTATAAAGACAGTACAGGGGCGCGGCGCTAAGGTAGAGACACATAGAGAGAAAAAGAAAAGACCACCGGAATAGTAAAATCAAAGCCCTTCATCATTAGATCTAGGATACTTATCCTTCGAAAACTTCACACCAACCGAATCCCGACTACTCATCGGATCGGATTCTGAACCGTGTTTCCCGCAAACAAACCTCCTAGCTGCTTAGCCCGGCTCCATAGCCTTCAAAATCTTTCATATTGATTGCTTCCATCCAATCCAGCTTATCCTCGGCTCACTTACCTTAGAATAGGTCATCCAGTGCTGCCATTTACGTTTAGCCTTCAACGCCATCTCCAAAGTGATTGACGAAAGCCCCGGCCGGAAAAGGTTAATAAAGCTGGGAATTTCCGCTTAAACCCCGAGAGTTGAACCAATAGCCTTGCTTCTAAGACCTGCGACCCTTTATTTTCTTTTTCTTCGCGGCTGGTTCGTTTTAGGAATGCTCTTGAAAGTCACGCTTCGGTTAGCTTTGAATTAGAGACTCACAGGATACTGTGAAAGGAGCATCCATCTCATGGGCGAGTAGACTGATCGACCCACCATTTAAGAACCAAACAAAGCAAGGGCCCCTTCCGCCCGCCTTTAGGGCTTTACCAAACCAAGGGCGTTGACTAGTGCCCATGTGTGTGCTTGCATAGCTGCTCTGACTCTTTACCTAACATCCTCCCCAACCAGGATAAAGGGAATTTATAATGGGGGGAGTTCCACGATCCGACCAACAACTCGCGCTGAAGAGATGGATATCGGCTCTTTTTCGCTAGCAGGGATATTCGCTCTTGTCTTTAGCTAGCTCTGCTTTCTGCTTTCTCCTTAGCCTCAGCTCTATTAGTAGTAGAGCTAATCCTTCAGGTCGAAATACAGATTAAGTTTTCCCGGTTAGTCTCTGCTCGTCAGATATTAGGGGTTGCTCTAAGGCGTCCCAAATGGTCTCCTCAAAATTCTTTTTGGAGCTGGACGCTCCGGACGTACCAGCCGGGACCATTCCCCCGTAATGGAATGCGTTTCCCAACCCGTCCTGGGTACCGGATGGGCTATTGTTGGGCGGCATAGGGTGCTTGGGATGACAGGGATTAGTGGATCCCTTTTTTTGTATGCTTTACGATTTCTCTTCGTTTGCTATGTAAGACAAATGGAGACTGGGGCTCTATTCGATCGAGCTTGCCTCCGGTACCTTCCTAGTGGCTTGGACAGGATCAAGTCATTCGTAGTTCGAAAAGGATTCAATCCAGCCGCAGGGGTCGGGCCCCAAGCCTCTGAACTAGCACTACAAAAAAAGCTCCGTAGATGGCGAGCCTTGTGTCCAAAGGTATAATGAGAAGTGGCCCTAAGGTAAGGGTTTTCTAGCCATATCGAGTTGAGCCTACCCATCCCTCCTTGGTTGAGGGAAGATTCCAATTACCATGTCAAAAGGCAATCGCTGAATTCACTCTTCTGGCTTCTGCCATTGAAGCAATCCCGAGATCTTTAAAATTCCCTTTTGGCGGTGTGACCATTTAGCTCATCTTGATAGCCGGGGCTAACCCTCTCGGAGCATGTATCAGAAAGAATTCTAGAAAGTGATAGTGGGGAAAGGTGCATTTTTGGCTATTCCAATCAGTATGGAAGTGGGCTCAAATCAGATGATTTTACTGCAATATCTATTGATGTGCTAAAGGCTTAAAGCTCTGTTCAAAAAGAGAGATTTGACTGCCATGACATAGGCTTTATACCTAAAATCAAACGAAATGAAAGATTGAATCGAGAAGGAAATGAACCTAATATAGCTACTTGGTATGACTAGAGAGACCACTCCGACCCCCATAGCTCCCCGGGCTTACCTATACTCTAACAACTTTCATTCTATCTGATGAGAGCACATTTAAGGGGCACCGCTTTTGCGGAGCATAGCCTTTGGGGCAGGTTTTTTCCTCCCGATCAATATGAGCACGATCAGGCCATGGAAGACTCGGATCAAAGCAAACCTCCAGATTCGGCGCAGTTAAGTCGACAGCCTCAGATAGGGTCAGCTCATCAGAGATTGTTCGGAGACACTTCTTTCTACAGGGGAAAGATTTTTTGCCACGGCTTCGGAATCAGCATCGCCGGTTAACATCATTGGTTTCAGCTTCAACTTCGGCAGTCGGCATTCCCCTAGAAGACTTAGACTACGTCAGAACGATTAGACCTTGGCAGAACAAAAAGTCGAAGCGTCCCAATAGGATGCATAGCGGCAGGAGGAGTTGGATTGGTTGACATGGGGCTAGATGATATAGCCAGTGTTCCGTGAGGGACCAAAGGGTATCAGATATGTAACGTAACATCCAAAGGGTATGATTTTGTAACTGTTCTGTGCGTTCTCAAGGGGAGATCTTGAATTTCATAAGAGAAGAAAAGAAAGTTGCCTAGTTCTGATGAAAGCTATGCTAAAAGGCTACCCGAGTTCAAAGGTTTAGTTGCGTTCCCTGTCTTCATTGAGATTGGGTTGGTGTTCAGTGTACCTGAGTACAAGATCGAAAGGAATGAATGCATTTCAAGTGAGATGTCCAAGAGAAAAGGAACGAGGGGAAGAAGCGACGAGAACATAAAATCGTGAATGAAAGAGCGTGACGAGACTTTCTCAATTCGAGATGTTAGAAGGTGCAAAATCAGAGATCATCGTCCTTGACTTTTTGCGCGTGCTCAGCAAATATCTATTTGTGCTCCTTATGCTCTATACTACCTATCACACGTTCCTTATGTGCTTAGTCATCTGGAACAATTGGGGCGTCCCATTGGATTTTTAGCTAGGTTGGAACGGGGTCAAAATCACACCCATATTGAAGTGAAGGACCCCCCCGGATGTAGGTCGCGCAACGAACCGGGTCAAGCCACGAGTCGAAGAAAGGTAGTTCATCTGGTCTGTCTTTTGCGCAGAGGTGCTGGTTCGAGTCCAACAAGTTTCGGGGGGAAGGTTCCGCTCCCAGCTATTGGAGATTACCCATGCTCGGCTATAACACGTTATGTTAGATGAAAGTCCACGCAACTAGCCATTCTCGACCAAGAGGATACCGGTGGAATACTTGGACGAAGGGTGTTTAGCTAGGTAGTCGACTGAGCTCTTACAGTTACAGCAGGGAATGAACGGAACTAGTAAGCTCGGTAGACAGGTAGAGGGAACGGCTAGTAAAGAAAAGTCTTTCTCAACCAGGGCTTTCAACCAAGGGTAGCTCGCCCGCAAGTCCTAGTTGGGGAATAACTCTGCTTACAAGTTCCGGTTTTCCGAGGGATATAGTATCAACAGACCAAAGGAAGACAACTGAGCAAGATAGATGCCACTGAACTAGTGTCATAAAGAGTGAAAAGAATTCGGAGTAGTTCAAATATAAGTAAACAGTTCCACTTATCCCAGGAAAGACTTTAAGCTTAAGAGAATGTCCCAGCTTGGGCTTAAGGTAGTGAAGTGAGCCATTAGCTCTGCTCTGGTTCCGCATCTCAAATCAGTAGCTCTGCTAAGGAATCAAGCATCCAATACGAATCACGTCCGAGACGGGAGAAAGAGCGTATAAAGAAAGCGAACTCATTTCTTCGCAAATGGCACCATAGCCAACGCTACGCTCTATACTATCTCAAACAATTCTTTCTGGCCGGTAGGGGGCCTTCCGCATGAAAGCGAAAGGAAGCGACCGACCAAGAAATCATACATGCAAAAAGAGAAAGGGAATGGTTAGTGAATCCGAACATGAGTGGGATCGAGGAAGATAGGGCGTCTGGCTTCGAGGTTATGCAGCTAGAATTGGAGTTGCTACAAACTTGACTGCTGAACTCTGGGCTTGGGCTGTCCGTACTGGTCTCCGGATTGCCTTGGCTCGAAGCTTCAGGGATATTCGAAAAAAAAAAGATAGGGCAGACTAAGACTAAGGTTGCTTTGCTTCCTTCACGTGAAAATGAAAAAATGGACAAGCAAATCGAAAACGAAGAACGAGGAGGCATTGCCTTCTCTTCTGCCATCTAGCCTCTCCCTCCTTCAAGCTAGGGAGAAAAAAGAAAGTCAGGGAGAGCGGGCTAGACAGCGAGTAAGACAGCTAGGTCAATAGGAGCAATCCATCGAGTGGGAGAAAGACAGTTACACCAATCCCGTGAGAAATCCTCTTTGAAGTTGAAGCGGGTAAGCAGGCCTTTCTTTTATTCAAGCTCTTGAAAATGTCAGGAAGTCAAATGGGAAATTGGATTGAGGAACTGAGCAAGCAATCCAGTGATAGTCTCTATCTTTGAAAGCCAACCCAGTTTAAAGTCGGGATTTTAGGCACAAAAGCTGCGAATTCTCTTGCTGCGCTTACGCTTATTCCGACAACAGATTCATCGGTCACTGGATGCGTGCTAACAGAAAAGAATCAAGTCCGAAAGTCATAAGGTAGGTAAGCAAGCCGCCCTGGTGCCAAGCTAAAGACAAGGATCACATCGATAAGAGCAAAAGCAAAGACGGCTTATGCCGAATATCTTGAACTCAAAGAAAACCAAGCCTAACTACTTTCCAGGAAATCGAAGATGTGCCAAATCGTTCTCTATCGAATCGTAGTCTAGAGCCAAATGAAACTGATTCCACTTGACTTGAGCAAGAAGAAGTCAATTTCCCACGGTCAAGCCTAGTAGAGCTCCTAGTCCGACAAGACTAGCAAACATGCTACCACAGAAAGGAAGGGAAAGAGATCGGAAAGCACGCAACCAAACTGAACGCCAGCGCTTTCACTGGGAAAGTCTCCGTCTCTAGCCAAAGACCCGCATTCAAGCCATAGGATGGAAAGCCCAGGGAATGAAATAAGTGACTCTACCCTACGTCGAACAAGAGTTGGCTTCCTTTCTAATTCTAAAAGGCCTACTATGCTGCCTTTCTTGGCTTGCTGCCTTAGCTAGCTCCCTTTCGTACCGGTTCCCCAAGGTCTGATTCTGCCCTTAACCCAGCGCCCGTGGAGATAACGAGATTAACAAAAGATTTTCTCGGTGCGAAGAATAGCCCTACTCCTATATCCTCCAATATTCTATTTTAGTTAGCTACTCACTCAGTCCACAGATTCGGATTAGTCAAAATAGAACTAGACAGATCAAGGAGAGAGAAGGCTCATCGATCAGTCTTAGCTATGGTTCCATTTCTTTCTTCAGTCAGCCAGGCAGAAGTGGAAAATCAAATAGATAGAGTAGATCCTATTCTAGATGGATTAGATAGAAACCTTACCTTAGCGTGATTCCATGCCTGACTTTCCCGATAGCGGAATAGATGTTCCCATGGAGCGGTAACTAGGTCCAGTGCCAAAAAAGGGAAGCTTATCGAAGGGAGGAGTGGAAGCTGCTCTGCTAATGCCCTGGCCAAGAGACGACTTATATCTACATCCATCCTCATAGTAAGAAAAAGCCAGTGAAAGCTCTCTTCTAGGCGCTTATTCCCACAGCAGACTCAATAGCTGCAGTTACGGATTCAATTGCGACAAGATCGTATTCTTCCTTTTCTGATTCACGTGCAAAACCTTTTTGTCCCATTCTAGGAACTGTCAGGTAAGAACCGATTAACTTCCTCACAACCTAGCATTTTATGTCCCTGGGTACCTTTACTCTAGTTTCAAAGGTTTGTAGCACTTGCTTACTGAGCTAGGGGGAGCTCCTGTCCCTTGCTATTGCGGTCACATAAAGGTTAAGAGCGAGGGGATCATTCACTTTGAAAAGCGAAAGGATGAAGACTGATCCTCGTTTCTTTTTTTCTATATATATCTATAGGATAAAGCCATAAGCTACATGCTTATCTAACTCCTGTCTGTATAAAGAAGGCTTCTATGGTGTGAGACAAGAAAGACGACCTCGAGCTCGAGACTGACAGGGCAGGGCAACCTGTCTTCTTTTTTATTGTTTTTTTTATAATAAGAGCGAGATGCAGTAGTCTCCTTAGTTAGCGTCCGAGACTCAACTGTCAAAAGCTCAGAAAAAAGGTTCCAAGACGGTGCGAAGACCTAGACCTAAGCCTAAGCCTTCAACTCCGCAAATATCGATAGCCGAATGGAGGGGAATGAGGGAGCAAGATTCGGAGAGAGAGAAGGGAATGAATGGCCTATCAATCTTTTTGTATTCTTTTCCCCGGTGGACATAAGAAGAAAGTTTGTCTACTAGAATATGACTCGAGCATTGATGAATAGCTTATTCAACAATCTCAAGAGGCATTGTGCCCTTTTCTGATCTTATCCTCTTCTGGGCATGTCTGACTAGTGTAATCAGTCCCTTGCTTTCCTTCCCCGCCCGCTGTAACTTCGCCGGAAAGAAGTTCCTTCTAATTAGATAAGGGATATGCTTTTGTAATAGCAATTGGATGCTTTCTCAACACGGATTCCAAGGCTTATTCACCATCAAGCGCGGTAAGAGCTGCTATTTACTCAAGAGCGGCTAGTCTTGCAGCGGCAACTGCTTGAGCTCCTACTCTCACTGCGGTTACGAAGACAGGGGATATTGAAAAGAGGGAGCACAAGAGCTCTGAGTCATCCAACAAGGCTTACTGGAAAAGACTAGAAGAGTAAGGTCATCAGTCCCAGAGCCTATGAGTGCCATGCAAACAGCACTGATTCACCAGAAAGACCGTGACGGTTCATGTCCAGCTCCTTCTATTCTATAGTTCCTTCCCCCTTTCCTTCACCACCAGCTGGAGCGCAGTCTTCGCCGGTCTCCAGGTTATCAACAAGACAAGACCTATCACGTGGCTACGAGCTCTTTCCTTACTCAGACAGACCCCAAGCGGGCACGGTGACAAGACTTTGATGCGGGGTTCGGAAGATAGGCTTGCAACGGATTCAACCGATCGATTCCCCGTGGCATATAAAGATTGGCGAAGCATAAGGTTAGTAACATCGGTGCTGATAACTTCCTTTTCTCCTTCGGGGGTGGGCTTTGTAGGAGTTGGGCGAGATGCAAGACTTTTTCCTCAAGGAGTTAGAGCAGAAGTTGTTTACTCGTATAAAAGAAGAAGACCGGCTTACCATTCTATTAAATAAAAAGGGTTGAGAGTGGATTCCTTTCTTCAATGCATTCCACCGAGGCGACTAGGGCACCTTTTTTGTAAGAGACGCTCAGCTCAAGCCAACTTCTATCAGTTCAGGCGGAAGGTCAGGGGGAGTGGTACAATTAGGCCTTCCCCTCGGTATGCGATATCAGTATGTCAAGTTCATTTCTCTCGTAGGCCCGCTTTTGAAACTTCTGGTTTGAGGGACTTCACCGCTAACGAGCATCGATAAGCTGTCGCAAGCAATCAAAGCGATTCCCTTCCTTATTCTAATAGAAAAGGTAATCCGGGCCCTCCCCCTGTCTACAGCTATGCTATCTCTATCACTGCTAAGGTCAGGTTTTTTTTTGCTGGATCAGATATGGAGATTTCAGCCCTTTCCTTGTTTGCATTCCAGGTTGGTTCTAAAGAAAGGGTTGGAAAATGGAATCAAACAAAAGGTCAGATAGGCCTCCCGTCCCATTATATTTCCTAAGAAA
>NW_028196932.1:40000-43522 GCF_037176805.1 Vigna unguiculata
GTGGTTTTTTTTTATGCAAGACGAGTTAAATGGGAAAAGAAAGGTGGAGGTTGACCTGCTTTGTGACAGATGTGGAATGGAGCCTGAATCTACCATTCATGTTTTAAAGGGCTGCCCCTGGGCATCTGGCATTTGGCTACTCTGCCCATTAGCCCTTCATACTCAACAGATGCAGGCTCTCAACTTCTCAGATTGGGTGAAGGAGATGGGGAAGTGTCTTGATGAAGAGCAGCTGGAACTTATGCTAGTAGTTGCATGGGCTTTATGGAGTGATATAAATTTGCTGCTGTTCCAGGACATACAGAACTATCCTGTGGATGTGGTGAACAAAGCAATCAGCTTCTTCGAAGAGTATAAGAAGGAGAAGCTAAAAATAGTGCAAACACCTATAGGTTGGCAGGCCCCACCCCATGGTGTTTATAAGATGAATACTGATGCTGCAATTTTTAACCAGCCCAGCAAGGGATTGGCTGCTTGCTTCATCCCGCCCTTCCCTCACCTGTCCCACGTGCCATTGATTTAGATGAATTAGCTGTTGCCGTTGGCGCTCTTCTCTTTTCTAAAGCAAGGAATTTCCTTTCATTCATAAGTAACACAAGAATTTATCAAGGTTGCAGGCAAGGCTACTAGAGAAGGGGTGAAACCAGCCAAGGGCGGGCTCCAAGGCGACAATAGCAATCGAGTGGCCAAGCGTTGAAAGAGAGGGAGGGCTAGCGGCAAAAAAGAAGAAGAATAACATAAGTTATTGAGGGGAGATCTTTTCACTCTTTCTCGATGCAATAATAGTCAGTCTAGTGACTTCTTGATAGCATTGGTCTCGGAAAGCCCTCCCTCGGTACCGGGCTAAGGATAGAAGCGATTCCACCGGAGTGAAATTCCGTACTTATCCCAGCTCTCAAGGAAGATTGGAAGTAGGTACCTATGTCATGCTGAATTTCAAAGTAGTTTTGAGGTAATCGATGGCATATTGCCTAGAAGCGTCAAAGACAGTGATCTATTTCGGTGTCGATATCGGCTCTGTTCATCGACCTGACTCTGTTTATCTCCGACTCTTTGTCCCGATCCGGTAACTACACGGCTTATTGTGGTAAAAGAGAAAGTCAAACTCACAACTCTTTTTCCTTTTCTCGTGCACTTTCCTAAGGGCTACGTACTTCACTCCATTACCTTCTCGAACTCTGACACTTCTCTCATTGTTAAATTGATATCTAAGCCCCTAACTTTGGCAAAGACTACTCGCTCGCTTTAAAAGCAACTCCATTGAGTCCTGTCAGATCGTTTATATAGAACCTTTATTCATATATGACCTTAGAAAGGTTCTGAAAGAAGAGTTCCATTCGATTATCCGGGCTCATTGCCTAGTCCCTCTAAACTATCTAAAGCCTGGGGATTCTCCTTACCAGATGATCTCCAGCCTGCATTGTGCCCCTCTCGGATACCCGGTCGACGTCACTCTTACCTAGGTAGACTGGCTATCCAACTGAATCGAGAGCCCAGCTCCCACTACTTCTTCGTAAGTGAGGTGAGGTACTTCTTTTGAATAGGCAGGGTTGTTCTAGGACAAGTGACGATGCTGACACCAAGGTTGCTTGCAAAGCATCGGATATGCGAAAGAGGGAGAATGTGCTACATCGGATATTGCTGTAGTTTATGAAAGAGCTGTAGTTGATGCTAAAGCATCGGTTACGAATGACCCAATCTATCTATGGTAACCACCCTTACTTTTAGTAGATGGAGATGCGCACCTAGGAAAGACGGATGAAAGAGAACCTGCCCTAAGAGATTGGCATAGGCCTGTGGGCCCGCTGCGGTAGAAGGCCTTTGCTGGCCTGTCGATCTATCCTGATTCACTTACTTACGCTATTTCTGACTAGAGAGAGGGCTTAGATCGGAGAGGAGCAGCTCTTTTCTTTTTCACATAAAGCAGTGATGAATGGGACGGAGCTGCTACAATCAATAGCTTCAGCTGCTTTATGTATTGGAGCAGAGGTGGCAGTTAGCAGCAGGAACAGGACCAGCAACTAGGGTTGTTCACAGAGCAGCCGTCTTTCCCTCTCAAGCGGAGAAGACATCAAAAGAATCTTTATCTATGGCTCTACCAGGGAATCCTAGTTAGTTATAGGGTTCTGAACCAGAGCAGAGATAGGAAAAAGCATATCCTATGTATACTGAACCTGAGCTTGCTTACCATAGGACTGCTATTGGATAGGTTTACCTTTTTTCTCCAACTCGCTTATTATAGTGGGAAGCTCGGCTGGTAAGGGATTCTATTAGGATAGGACTCCAACTGTAAGAACTGGCCTTAGTACTGCAGCAATTGGAAGGAGAACTGAAAAGACCTTCGACCATTTCATTTGGTAGCACGTTTAGCTCGTTATGGAACGTATTGTTAGAACTAGAAGTGTTCTTAGTCCAGGTAAGAGTCCAATGCTAGATTAATAATGTAAAATATGATATATCCTCAGGTATTTAATTGCTTGTTTGATAGAATAAGAAAGAAGTCTGTTTCCTATTGATAGTGGCACTCCCACAGGCTGGCGGGGAACTCCCATATGGATGGAGAAGAATTCATATATAGGCTATAGGCTTGAAAAGAGTGCTAGCTTTCGTTAGGCCTTTCTTTTCCTAAAGATAGGATCCCACCTTCCCTCATTCTGAGCAAGAACATCTTATTCAATTCAACAAGTGCTACCCACTAATCTAATCTCAGTCGAATGCTCCTTAAGTTTAAGGTTCTAGGGACTCCACCAGGGCACGGGAACAAAGGCAAGAGGAGCCGAGAGTCGGGAAAACTCCTTAATTAATAAGTTAATGCGGATCCGGAAGTCACTTCGTTCCCCAGCCCAGACTTCTTTTCCTTCTAGGCTTCCAGTAGCCCTTCCTTCACCAAGAGAAACCCTAGGAGAAGACCATGCTACCATAGAGAAGGGAAAGCCCACCTCGGAATTTGACCATGAGTTCACAGCTTAGGATCAGAAGGAACCCATCCCGTCTTTCATTAAAGCAATGGTCTACGACTCCGCTGCTTGCTTAGGATAGGAGAGCTCCTTTGTTATTTTTGTTCTACCGTTAAGAGAAGGATCACAAGCCCTAGTCCCAAGCTAAACAGCATATTTCTTCATCTGCACCGGAAAGGGATTCATGAGCAAGAGCTTCTTTTTAAGCTTCTTCAACAAAAGCAATTCTCTCTCCTTCCGTACCTGTTCAGCCGTGAACCACTTGGCTTCTGTGGCGAGAACATTTCCCACCCTACTCTGTAGAGAGAGCTTTTTCCCTCTTCTTCGGGCTCTCTTTTGGCCGGTCTTCGGTTAACACCGGCTGTCGATCAGGAATGAGGTCGTCGATCTCCAACTCAACCTCAGGTTCAGCCGCCTCATCCAAGATGGAGGGCTCTTTCAATCTCAGCTGATCAACATTGAAGACGGGGTGGGTGGCGGGCAGTTCTAGTTTGAACGCATTCTCCCCTTCCTTCTCTTGCAGAGTGAATGGTCCCGCAATGGTTTAAGCTTGCGGTTGGTACCC
>NW_028196933.1:0-20000 GCF_037176805.1 Vigna unguiculata
GTCCTACTGCTTTGCCTCCTTTGCTTCGAAGGAATGCTTGCTACCGTTAGCCTTACCGAACTCTCTCAAATAAAGACTTTCCTACACTGGCACTATGCTTAAGACAGGTTTGCTGTAGTTCGCGAATAAGGACATGGCTTCATCTAGGTCCAGCTATGATGATAGACTCCCCAAGAGTCGCACGGACCGGACCTACTTTCCATATAATATATAAATAAAAAGTCTTCCGCCTTTCTCCTTGAAGCTCTTCCCGAAAGACTTATAAAAAAAAAAAGAATAGCCATTTTTTTGGAATATGACTCTATTAATTCCCTCACCTTCCCAAATGAAACTGATGAAAGAGGAGCCGTCACAGCTTCTCCTTCGGATCACTTACTCGGCTTTACAAAGCTCCCCATGGTCGCCTTCGATACCATTCCAATCAGTGATTCTTATAAACTGACTTCCCCATAGCCACTTGCTTACGACCTTCGACTCTCGCTAAACTAAATAAGAGAATTTCACATTCACCCTTCACTTCTCGTACCGGATAGGCTCTTGGACTTGGAGCTCACAAATGCGCTGTTTGAGTGAACGAATGCGCTGTTGACATGAGATAATGAGTTGTTTGACTTTTTTCTGCTGAAGTCGGAGAAGAGGAGGTAGCGGTTCGTGCTTGAGTTGAATCACTTGACTTTGGTCCTATCTTTATATTAAGTCGTAGATCCCCTTAAAAAAAAGGAAATGACATAGGTGTACCCTACCACTGCTGTAGAAAGTCTTGAAAACTGGCTCACATGGAAGCCCGAAAAAGGTAAGGGTCAATGCAACTGTAGGGAAACATTTTCTTGCAGTCACACGTACCAGCTTGAAAATGAACTTTCTTAAACTGGCTTTGCAACTACAACTTCCATTAGAACTAGATGGTTGGGAATTGACACTTACACTCCAAAGGCTTACCTTTTTTATGCTATTGGAGGGGCCTAGATCTTCAAGCCTTAATGTTAATGTTAATGGAAAGATTCATTCCTAAATTTGTCTATTGCCCCTGGTACTCTAACAGGTTGGGGGGTATTGGATAGCTCTTTAGCAAAGGATCTTAGATAGGTTGGTTCTATACTAGACTACTATAAGGGATCTTTTCTGACTCTACTATTGTATTGCATAAAAACCATATGATAGTGTGACTCCCTCCATATCGTGGAAGAAAGCATATTCAACACAAAATAGTCGTCTTCTTAGTGCTTATCTCTTTTCAGCGGAACATAAAGATATCCTATACTAGGCCATAATAAACTGCGTCTTATGGTCCGGTCCATAGTTAGACCTTCCCCAATCCTCTCGTGACGATCCTGGTATACTAGAATGTAGGCCTTTAGCTCCTTATCATTAGCTCTTACGCTTTCATTTAAGGTCATTATAAAATGCCAGGCCAGCCCTTGAAAAGACATATGCAAACCCATAGACATAGACAAGCTGGAGAGACAGGCATAGGACTACCAAAAGCTCACTTTAATATAAATATAAAAAAGGGGATCCCTAAATGCCTATTGGATTGGATGACAGACAGGGACCATCTTCGATTGCCTCGTATAGAACCAACCCCAAAAAAGGTCACTGGAAATGGCTGGAATGAATTGTTTTCAAACTTCTTGCCCTAGAATTTTTTCTTACTTATTGAATCTACAGAGCTAAGCACATATATTCTTTCCTTTCTCTCATTGGCTTACTTGCTGGTTTCCCCTATCCCGCCGCTTGCGGGAAAGACTTCCGCTATAGGGATAGGTAGGGTCTCCTATCTGGTAATAAGAAAGAATCTATATGTACATACTGGAGGAAAGAAAAGAGCTTGCCCAATTGGAAATAGTACTGCTCAGCGAAATGTTGTATCTCTCGTTCTCAGATAGACGGACATTCAAACTAAAATCATTCCTTTTTCTTGTTTTCACTCGCTTACTAATAACTAATCAATTTTATTTTTTTTCTGCAAGTGGAGAGGCCTGGCTCGATAGACTAAGGGATACAAAAGAAATCCATTATCCGCTTGCCTACTTTAAAACTTTGTTTTCTCAATAGATTACCATTGAGCTAGAACCAAAACTTCTTTGCCCGCGAAATCTGCTTGCCCTCATCCCTAGACTGCGGTTACGGGGACAAGGCAAGGGGGGGATGTAACAAAACTCAAAGCGATAAAGAATGAAACTGGGTGGCTTAAAGCCCTTAAGACTTCAACCTCGCTCTTAGGCAGAAGCACTAGGAGCCATGGAATTAGGGGGGGCAACTCATTCACACTTGATGTTATATAACGGGATGTAAGAAAACATAACTCCCCCTGTCTCGCGCGAAGAAAGAACCAAGCAAAACCGCTTTCACATCCTATGTCTTGCGCTTGACCTATAACCAGCTCTCCCTGGGAAAGAAAAGAGCTTGCAATGCGGGCTACTCTATTGGATCCTATTCGTTCGGCTGGGCTGGAAATGGCTGCCTCACTGCGTGGACTCCTACCATCGAAGCAAACTAGCCTGGCCCAACATGTAAACTTTCTCCAAGAAGGAGATGGGCTTACCCTATGATTGCCGGCTGACAAAAAGAGGTAAAGATTGAAACATTCCTTATTTATTTGGTTTGGCTTGCCTATCTCTTTGCCTTTCGATTTCTCTCAGAATCAGAAAGCCTGCTTCGCTTCCCAAGAGATTTAGGGAAAAGGGCCTTGTCGGCCACCGCTTGCTGACGACGGAACGCATCGTCAATTAAATTAAAGGGTCCTCGCGTTGGACTTAGTTGGAAAGGTAGGTGTTCGGCATGTCCCTTGGTTGCGAACTTTTTGAGTAGGGCGGGTTTGGAGATCCCATTCCTCACGTTTACCGTTGTCCCCAGACTTCACCCTTTCCTTGTATACTTTTTCATTTCAATAGTAAGGCGTGTCCCTGTCTCCAACAAGTGTGTGATCCACTGATTCACTGAGTGACTCTTTCTTACCGCGGCAGTCCCTATCTCTTAAAGCCCTATCAGACTTCCTCCCTCGAGAAGGGACTGCCTTCCAAGACGGACTCCATGTGATCCCCTGACACATGGGGATGGAGCCAATCCGAGGTACATAGGTACGAATTAGACTCTCCCAGTCGGCAGTTATGTCATTAACGACATCTACCATCTGATCAGAGTCCGTCGGAGTCACTATGGATTCTACTACTTTATTTTATTAGTCAATCTCTTGGCTAAGGGTATAGCCCTTGCAAGAGTGAAGAATGATAAGTAGAGTTTCACTAGTAAGTCGGACGTCTCATCTTTCCGACTTTACTACGATGGAAAGACGGGATAATCCTAGGATACCCTGACCTCGTCAACGAGACAGGAAAAGGCAGCAAGAGGCCTGTTTTCCGGGCATAAGCTTGCTGCAATGACACAGCACATTTAAGTAAAGCGCAGTGAACAAGAAACCAGATTTCCGGACAAGCCTGATCACCTCCTTAGCAAACAAGTGCGCTCCGACACAGAGCTCTTTGTTGAGACCATCGGTCACTACCAAGATGACTCGATTAAGAACCATCTTAAGTAGTGGAAGACCTTCCAAGATCTTCCACTACTTAATGGCCTTAAGTCGGAACAACTTGTCAAACAGGGTAAGGTTCATTTCCATAATTTATGTAACCTTCCTGGTCCTGGTTGGGAGCTGTCTCCACAGGACACGACCAAGTGAGCTAACAGGGGGTTTAGAGCTCCTTAACACCGGATATTCCGTATTAGTTGATGCAACTCTGACTAAGGTGGATCTGGATATGATATTGACCATAAAGCAAAGCGGATACTGACTTCGAAAGTGCTCTTAATCACTTCTTTCTTGGCCTTCTCTTCAATCCAATAGCAAGAGAAGGTAGAGGAAGACAAACCTTATGTCAAAGCTTCATGCTTACTTTTTTACCCTACTTCCTACATGCCTGATCTTAATGCTTGCTTGGAGAGCGCAAATCCTGTAGCGGTAAACCAATAGCAGCGGAAAGGCCGACAACACCTGCTTTTCCGTCTTGCCTTTGCTACTTGAGAGAATGCCTTGGACCGAGACCGAAAGCAGCTCTTCCCCTCATCTCATTAGCAAGAAAACCGCTTTAATCCATTATTTCTATAAAGCACTACTTCTTTTTTTGAATTATTAAACCCCGAAAAAAGTCTCTTTCATGCTTCAATCGAGAATGCTTGCTGTCAGGCTTTCGTACCGAAACAGCTGACTTGCTTGCATCCCTTTGATTGCTTAGTCTCTCCTCCTTGCTGCACTATTATGGTACATCGGTCTATATCCTCTGATCCCGTGACTTGCCTTTCATTTACTTGTCTTTCTCTTTCATCTTTCTATCCTATGCAATCAAAAAAAAAATAGGAAGATTCTATGAATATCCCCATCCATAGTAAAGACTCTTCTCAAATACGCAGTTGCCAGATTACACTAAACGAAGCCATTTGAAGTGTGCTAATGAAACCTTCTTTCTAAAGAGGATATGCCATAGGGTGCCCCGAGGATTAGAGCCAATAAATATACATCACATCGATCTAGCCTAATAAACAAGGCTCCATTCATACCGGCTTAATTCATTATTGCCTCCTACCGTATGGCATCTCCTCTACTTCAATTCAAACTAGCGCTTCGCCCCTTTCCTCTTTCTTTGCTGCAATAGATGAGATTGGCATTGGCCTAGTTCCAATCCTTTGTCAAGTCACTTAAAAGCAGCCTCCCTCCTCATTTGCTGCAGGTGAGAAAGGGCCTAGCTTTCCGCTGGCCTGATTAGTAGTCAGACTGATGATCTACCCGTCTCCGAGGGGGTAGACCTGCCGGCAACTCCTACGGCAAAAGAAAAGCGAACTCTTCCTTAACTTAAGCAGCGCTATGCTTCATCCTCAAGGTCAACGGTTCTAGCCTCCTGAACCGTCATAATGGACTTATAAAAAGCCTCTTATGCCATTTTTACCGATTTGGCTATTTGGGCCGTTTTACTCATTTCTTTGATTACCAGGGCATAAGACTGCCCGCTCCACCACGTGCATAAACTAATTATCTCATTATAGGCCAAAGCGTGACCTTTTTTCTGGCCAAACTCTGTGACAGGGATATAATATAAAAAAGGGTGTAATCCCGATTTCTCTAAAGCGCTACGTCTTTTCCCGGCCATCATGCATCGCTCCAACCTCCTATTGCCACAGCCTTACAAGCCAAGCAAGAAGTGACAAATCTCAAGAGGGACCTTACTGCCGTTCCCAGCTTAAGCGTCTACACCTCCCAACAAAGTGAATGTACCTTATGGAACCTCCGATAGGGACTTAGATGAAGCCCGCCGACCTTCTCCACCTGCTCTGTAGATGGAACCTTCGCAGAGCTACCACTTTCGAGAATCATTTTTGTCTTTTTGCCCCGGCCAAGGGCACACCACATTCTAAAGAGATCCCTAAGACTCCAGTCCTACCCCGTCTTCTTAGGATTAAGGTTGCAGCACAGTTTGATGTAGAAGTGGCTATGATAGCAAAGAGCAGAAGAGAAGAAAGATATGTATTATATATAATAAGATAATAGTTGAGAGCACTGCTAGAAAGATAAAGATGGCGATAAGAGATTCGTTCTGTCTTTCTTCACTTCTTATCTTTATCTATGATATTAACTTGAACTTGAAGACGAGTCTTATTCATAACTAGAAAGCAGATCGAAAGAAGCATAGGTACACTGAACACTAACCCAATCCAGATGAAACTACTATTATCGGAACCCAGCTTCTCTTTTTTAGCGAATAAAGATTGAAGTCGCTCTTACACTTACTCTATTTAAAATCTTTCTAATTTATCATATGAAAGAAGGAGAAAGGGGGCTGCTACTGCAACCAAGCAATTGGTGCAGACGCTCTACGATGCAATCAGACAATGAGAGAGCGGACTCTCTTTCTCTAAGGGACACTTCCTCATTTTCTTTATTCACCCCCTTTCGTCGGTTCCAGTAATGGGAGGGGGAGTACCATGTAGTTAGGAAGATGATCGATGCCTAAAGCATGTCTACTTAAGATCTCTATCCTTTCTGGTGATCAAGATATCCCAAGAAGAGAGACCTGACGGCGCTTACTAGAAGAGAAGGAAAGAAGACACTTACTATAAATCTATTCCACCGGAAGACTACCGCTTTCTTTCTCTCTGTCCACAGCCATGACTCAACCCACCTTTCCATCCCCCCTCAGCATATAGATCCACCCGATCGATGAAGACTCGAACCGAACAGTGATCAAATCGACTGACTTTGGAGAGTCAATCCTCAGGGCAAGCCAAAGGAAGGACGGGATAGAGCTCAAAGACAGGCTGAAGGCAGAGAAGGATAGACGAGACAAGGAAGCAAAGGAGAAAAGAAAGATCGGAATAGAATAGAGGTAACGGTGGAACGAACGGTAGACCCAACTCTGTATACTTAGCCGGAAGCAGGGCGTTCCACCGATTCCACTGAGGGAGAAAGCCTTTCCCGTATCTATACCTGATCTGCTAATTTCTATCCGGTAGACTTGGTAAGGTAAAAGGGCCCCGACTTATTTGATTTCCAGAATTCGAGTTCGACCGCAGCTGCCCCTTTTGTGTTTTGGGGGGATCAAGTTCCTTGCCAACTATCGACCCCGATCTCTTTTCATTTTTGGTATTACTAGCCTAGCCTTCGTAAATCACACTAAAGCAGAGCACCCAACTATGGCAAGGCCCCCTTAAGTAAGGGTTAGGTTAGTCAATCCGGCCCGAGACGCGTTCGATGACAAAACCGCCGTAGGAATGGAGACCTTTCAATAGAGCGGAGGCGAACTGATCAACGAGAAAGAGGCCCTACTCACTACAAACGAATACACCACAAGATCGAACTGCACTCATGCCTCTCCCGCATCAAGTTGACCGACCCCCTACGTAGTTCTTCTATCAATCATGTACGTAGGTAGGGTCCTCCATTCTGATTGGTATATCATGAAAAAAGCCATTTGCACCAGGCGCACTGCGCTTTCCCTTGCCTAGATGTTCGCCTTTCTAAGTCAAGTAATGGTGACCCGCCGAAGACTGGAGCCTCAAAACATGTTGACGAAGACCCCCGAACTGAGGGTTCGATCAGTAGAGGGGACGACTTTCCCTCCCCGGAAGAAGAATAGCCCCGCTCTCTAGCCGACTGATCCCGTGGATCATATAACTGGGAGGGAACGTGTCACATTAGAGGTGAACGATAATTACCACGATGAGGCTGGTCCCTCTTTGATTTTAGTAGACTAAGCTATTCATATGAATGCCGGGCTCTTTCTTTCACTGCTAACCCCAATAAGTCAGTTCTTAATGCTGATATTTTATGTTTCGTCGAGCCCCGAGCTTGTGGTCCTCCTTTGAGTGTGGGTTCCATTGGATGAATCTCTCAAGTCAAGGTTCACGTACATAGCAGCAAGAATGGTGCAGCGCCTCTTTCTCGTTCTCGCTCGGGAGCCAAAACGAACACGCCTGCTACCTACTGTACTGGACCTTCGACCAGGCATTCTACCCTTGTCGAATCGGAACCAACCACCACTGTATTGCGCTCGAACAGTTGAGCGGCCGCCGGCCAGCAACTTCCGTACTGTACACAGATATAGATTCATTCTTCGTACCTGGTCCAACTTCACAACCCTTCGCGGGTTGGTAAGAAGTCAGTCTTGTTTGGTAAGACTCTATTGAACAAAGCAAAGAAAAGAGAGTGCTCGACCGGAACAACGGCCAACAAAGACCGTAATTACATAGATAACTGCTCCTCCCTTTCTCCGGCTTTTAAGGCGAACCGTATGGCGGCCGGAAAGAAAAGAAAGACGACCTCCTCACCTTCTCGTAGATGGTGTCAGTGAGAGCAACTTTAGTATCCCCCGTTGACCTTCTTTTGTAGATAGAATCTTCAATGAGTGGAAACAACTTACTAATAAAGGTGCGCTTGTTGAGTAAGGCCGTTTTCTTGCAGGAGTGCTAACGCGCGCCCTTATTCTTCGCTTGCTCCGCAGTACGAGCCTCATACAGAGCTGCGCCCCTTTAATATGATGAGAAGAGGGGCCGCCCTCTTTTCTGCACCAATCTTTATTTACTACTATCTATCTTTTTTGGGGGTGTATAGCTCAGTTGGTAGAGCATTGGGCTTTTAACCTAATGGTCGCAGGTTCAAGTCCTGCTATACCCAAACAAACCTACCTTACACTATACCTATTCATTAATAAGGATGCGTAGTAACGTTCAAAGATCACTCTTTGGCCTTTAGACTCGCTTCAGCGACTTCGCCCTTTAAGTGAGAAGGGGGTGAGGTAAGGAGTAGTATAAGAGTGGCTCGGTCATCCATAGGCCTCTCCTTATTGGATTCATTCTATTCTATAGGGCGGGGCTGCAGACCAACAATCCAGCAAAAGGGCTTAAAAGCTCCTTTATCAAACCTTCCCCCTTTTCAAAAAAAGAAGGTCAGCATCAAAGCCCAGCAAACCCAACCTATACAAAGAGCTCTTTTCAGCCCCTACTCCTAACAAGTGAAAGTAGCTGGCACCCACCATACCTTGCTTCGTGCCCTCGGTTTACTTCACTGGGGCTCTCTTCCCTTGGAACCAGGTATGACAGTTTACTTCTTTTTCTTCATGACAGCATCCCAATGAAGATGTTCTTTTGTAACTGCCAGGGAGCTGGATCTAATGAATTGATCATAAAATGGAGAGATTTGGTTAACGGGAATGATCGTGGTACTCATTGAAACCCGAACTCAGAGTCGACGAGCATGAAGCAGAACCATCTGAGCACACCGAGCGGCGCATCAAGCAAATAAAGAAGGAGGGAAAGCATCGAATGGGATGTGGGAAGCGAGCTTACCGGTCTTTGCTATGGATCTTTCCCCTCGCTATAGCTACCATGTTCAGTGCCCAAACATAGATATGCCTACCTACATCTTATCTTACTACACCCACTCACCGCTCTTGGAGGTATATGAGACAGACTACGCGCTAACAGCTTTAGCAACAAGGCTATAGGCTAAACAACTAAAAAAGCAAGCATTGAAAGACGCTCACCTAGTGCATTCACCCTAAGGGAAAGTTCCTGAGTCAGTCAACTCAATTACAATCAATCAAAGAAGAGCACTATAAGCTTTCTACGCGCACCCTACGTACATAACTCCGCGATAGGACAGCAAAGGAGACACTAAATACACGCACTACAGAAGAAGCTATGTGATCAACGCGAGAAGCCTAATTGCATTTAGGAAGGAAACGCATGCGCATTGGCTAGAGCAGTCACTTCCGGAGTTAGCTCTGCAGATGAAGCAAGCAAAGGCAGAAGGTTGAAAATCCACTCTTGCACAGAGCCTCTTACTCGCCAAGTGGATAGGCAGCAAGCACAACTGGATCTCCTCATCTACGATGCCTCCTTCTTCCATATGTCCGGAAGCCTTATCTTCGTCTCAGAACTCAAGCCCCTTCCCTTTACTCCATAGGGCATTCGACTATTCCCATTCACTCTATCTACTTTGGCTAATAATCTTAAATATCTGGTCATTGGCCCAAGGTCAGCTCTTGTCTATGAAAGTAAGTTCCTTCTCGGTTTCGCATGCCAATTGGCAACTGCTCTATTTCGTATCATCCCACCCAGAGGGAAAGATATGAGGTAATTTATTCATTAATAAAATTTCATTGCCTTAGTTACCAGGAAAGATCTGATGTGAACAAAAGAAGATCATGGTTGAATGCTCACAAGACATGTGACATTGGTTTAAGTTGAATCGACTGTGAACGAATGGGTTAAGCGAAAAAGGGCGTTGATCCAGGATTCGATTCGAGGCTTGACCAATCCGGAAGTTGCTGAAAGAGAAGCGGAAAGGGACATCTTGAACTCAGGGGGAAGGGACGCTAACAAGTACTAAAAAAAGACTTTCCACAAGCTCGATCTTCTATTCAAGGATTCTTCTGCCTCACAAGTACCGGGCGATCCCGACCGCACCGATGCGGCTTAACCATCGTTTATCCACAGATCTTACTTTGAAACAACTTGGAGGGGAAGGCATCCCTTAGAAGCTGCATGAGCACTTTTACCAAAGAATGTAGGGAATAGCTAAATAAAAGGAGCATTACTTCGAACCAACCAGAAAGAAATCCAATTTGGAGTACTAACCAAAGGAGCATAAGCGGAAACGTAGAAAGACCAAAAACCCAGCCTCTTGCTGAACGAGATTATCATTCTCTTTTCCAAGCCCGGTTATTGAACCTATGCTCTACTCAATCCCAAGTACCCGTATACGCTACCTTCCTTGATCGACCCAGAATGTACTATCTCTAGCCGTGAATTCACTACACGAACATTTAACATATGAAAGATAAACGAGATCCATTGCACAAGTATGCTATTTCAATCAGTCCATGCTATCCGCTACACAGGGTTATTCAATTCCGTTTGATTCAAGACAAGCAGGAACGCTTCAAATAGACTACAGTGGACATATTCTATTATTCAGAGAGCCGCATAGACCCTCGATTTAGTTTAGAAACAAGAAGATTACAGCCTAGTAGTAGGTGGAGGCACTAAGTAGCCAAAGGGTATGACGAAAGGCTACAGCTATGCATAGGAAGTCTCAGTTAATGGGATGCCGGGTTCCCTTTGAGTGTAGAAAAGCTGCTGCTCGATTTGAATTGAGGCTTCGCTTCCAATCGCCATAGTGAAACTTCTGATTAGCCCTACTCTACTAGATTAGCCATAGCTAATTCGATAAAGGAGGGGTGAAAGACTAAAATTTCGATATATGTAGAAAGGGCACGACCTTTTTAGAAACAAAGACTACGAGACTTTTATCCATCCACTGTTACAAGAATGGTATGTGCCTCCATTAGGAAGAGAGGGAGAATGTGACTCAGTTTCGGTTGAAGTTGGCTTGCTGGATCTTGGAGTTGAACGTGAATAATTGTGAGAAATTACCCCCTTGTGTATACTTCTGTTCCTAAGGGAAGGGGCTTACTCATATATATAATATAAAAAAGAAAGTTTGCACTTAATCTATTAAGGCCAATCTTCTGATCCTCAACTATTCTCAACCCTCGGAGTCTAAAAAAAAAGATGTGTATCTTGCTATTGGTATCAATCGGTCCTCTCTTTCCTTTTGGTGGCGCATGCTTAGATTACCCTTATTCTTCATCTTCTCTACCCTTCGGTTGCTTAGGGCGCCCTGAGGGATTCGCCTCTAGGAGAATAGTTATTGATCACATAGCTTGGGTACTAGAAGTTGCTGATCGTATCATTCGGGCAGAGCCTGGGTCCCTTTGTATTATGTATAGCGCAGCTCCCTCTTTCTTTTGCTAGTTTTGTTCCGATCGATGAAGGAAACTCGGTAGCGCGCGGATTCGTTTTCCTATTTCACTGGGATCGGTCCTAAGGCGCGTGCTTCAATTCAATATTGTCTTGATTGGCAGTCGCTCTTCTGTATTTTGAATCTTCAGAGATACCCTTAGAGTTCTGTCCTGAATTGGAGGGTTGTTGAGTCAAGTCAAGAAGAATAAAAAGAAAGTCCCACAAAGGAATCTTGGACAATGGGCACAAGTCTTTATTAAAGAATTAGTATCTCCATTATAATTAGCATTTCTATCAGCTCTGCTCTTTTGTCTCCTGAATATCATCTCGAGACCCAAACAACGAGATCCGGATTGGAACCAACGCATATTCAAAGCTTATGGCCCTTCAATACAACCCCCCTCTGTATAAAACCGTAAGTGAGCGGTGCGAGTCTACAAAGAAGACTTTCCATCTTCCTTCTTTGGCGCTGCTGGAGATGCCCCACAAGGCCTTCTTTCTCAAGATTTCATTTTTCGCCGCGGTGAACAAAAGGAAGCAACGCCGCTACAAGCAATAGAAAGCCACGTTTATTAATCCATTTCAGTAGGTGGCGGTGTACACTAGGTATCAACAAAGGACGCTTTCTCTCACCCAGCCCTTTGGAGGTGTTCACTCTTCGCCTTCGGCTTTCTATTGAATGATCCATCTGGTGTGCTATTTATACTCCGTCAGTGAGGGCTTCTCCCTTTTCAATCTACATGGCATACGTACACGAATGAATATTCAAACTCATCGACTCGGCTCAAAGCATATGATCAAAGCTCTAGTGGCGCACATAGCAATATCAGAATAGAATTCTCGTCGGCCTGACCGGCAGTAATAGCGAACTAACACTGTTCTAATAGAAAGGGGGAGTCCCTCTTTGCGGTAGATAACGCAACCGAACACAAAATGATTCGGTCTCGCAAAGCATCTGGGCGAGCCCCTCCCTACTAAGCATACGTTTATTACCAGATCCGATAACAGCGATTCTCCGTCTCTGACCAGGAGGTATCACATCTACAGACATTAGCCCCAAATGCTAGCTCGCATTATGAATTAATAGTAAGTCGCTACATCATGCTTTTGAGGAAGCTATTCGGGCTTACCCGCCTCCTATTTATCAATTCTTTCCGTTTGATGGGCGTGCTCTTGTTTCTAGGTTTGGATGTTCTTTAAGGGTCTACTAGATTACGTCAATACATGAATCTCATCTTTCCAATCTCTTTCTTCTTTACCCGCTCATTCCTCTGACTTTATGCCTTCTATTCGGCTCCTACCCTACCAAGTCCGACCGGGGGTTAACTTTTCGTTATCAACTGCTTTCTTACTTTAAAATGTTGTATCATGGGCTTGAGGTATCACCGCCTACGAGTATAGATTTCCCGTTCGGTACACATACCCGAAGGATAGAACCTCTCGCCTCTTCTGTGGAAGCATCCTTAGGGAGGTCAAGTCCATATAATAGGACTAGCCACAAGTACTGAGACAATATCTAAAATATTTGCAATTCTTCACTTTTTTTATTTTAACCCAGTTCCGGGAATCAGGCAAGTAAGATCTTTAACACAAGCTTGGCACCTAGGAATAGGCGTTTTATGGATGATTCAAGCCCTGCACACTCAAAGGCGAGAACGAAGTAGCGATTGCTCGTCCAAATGGGTTACCACCAAATCAAGAAAAATAAAAATTATATGTATTGAATTTATACCTCAATCAGCCCTTTAACACCTTCGAAAGAAAAAAGAAGGAAAGCACCCATCTCAAGTGCCTTGCTTCCTCTCCTTATCAGTCGAGCTATTTCATTCCTTCTTTTTTCCAAAGCAGGGTTAGCGTGAAAGGGTGAGTTGACTCGGGAAAGAGTTATGAGTTAGCTTCGGGATATGGCCTTTGCCTCGGATTATCCCATAAATTGGAACTGTTGATGCATGGGAGGGAATAAGAAGAAGAGGAACGTAGTAACTCGACTGTAAGGAGAGGAACGAAGAGAGAAGAAAGATCCTGATTTTATCAATGAATAACTTGCGTCAGATAAAAAGAAAGCAAAGAAACCTGCATTAACCCAGGATTTTTCAAAGCAATACCGGTAGCTAAGGGCTTTGAAGTTGTTGCTTAACACATCCTATTCGAACAATCAAGATAAAGGGGCTTTTAAGTAAGGATTCCCGGGGGTTTCTCAGAGAAATTCCGATAGACTATTAAGGAGAAAATAACTGTAAGGAAGATTGCCGGATTGATTTATAATTTAGTAAGGAAAGCCAGGGGATTTCTATCAAGGGCAGCTATGTCAGGGATGCTCGTCCGAAGAAAGTGAAGATATCCAGGGAGATTCATAGGGGCGTATCAGGAATTGGCCTCTTATTAGGACTCTACCACTCCTATGGAAAGGTATTCCAAGGAAGCATCAATCAATATGCGGGAACCCGAATTCAAAAGAAGAAAGCCTTCATGCATCCAGGGGAGCTACACCCATCTCACTAACAGGATAAACCGGATAGACAAGTCCTTATTTTAGAGATTCAGTCCCAGGTTTTCTGAGAGCAGCGGAGCAAGAAGAAGATACGGCTACTTCCCAAGCATCCTAGTAATCTAGTCTGCAAAAAAGCAGCTAAAAGCGACGTCCCAGTCTTGAGACCTGATCAATCCCATGAATTCTCAATCCTTATGCTTATCAGTCTTCGTTACTCGGATTACAGTCGAGCTATTTTGTGTGTGATTGTCTATTTTAAGATCATATTGGAAACCTGGGATATGCCCATAGGGAAACCTATATTATTAACATGTTTGGCAGGAACGTACCTATCGTCATATCTGAGGGGACCCTATCTCCGGTCTCAGCAAGCTATGGGATATAACAAGGAATGCACCTTCCTCTTTGGAGGCAGGGTCAGTCATTCTGCTTTGGTTCTGCTGTTAACCACAACTAACATGACTTAACCAAGTCAGATGGCCTCTATTCTTTTTCTTTTTTTAACTCCTTTCCTAATGTTTTGTTTGGGAAATCTCACTCACTACACACAATCTATATGATATGTGTGATGCCGACACCTAAGATAGAGAGAGTTACGACGACTATAATCAGAAGAAGAGGTTATGAAGTAACTCGACTGATAAGGAGAGGAAAGACCTCGGGCATTGAATCTCTGGCCTTAGCCTGCCTACCAGTCTTGATCTCTTGCAAGAACAAAGGGAAGCACTAAGAAACTATTTCAGCATGCAATTGGCAGAAATTATTCACTCGGATGCTCTCACAGCGATGCTGAAAAGGTCATCTCTACTCTGGCTCAACACTTCCCTTACTTACGCGAAAGAATCATCCTCAGAAAACAAGCATCCCGGATGGTTGAGCTCAAGCGAAGCACCCTGAGAGCAAGAAGTTCGATCAATTCTGCCAAAGCCTCTCAGTCTACTGCTTCTGAAAAGACTTCTTACTACTCTAGTTAGGAAGTATAGTTTCAATATGGGCTTCTATCTTATTTGTTCTCCTCTGCTTACAAACTGGGTAAGAAGAAGTAGAAATCTGCAGTTAAGATGAATGCAAGAATCGGATCTGAGCTCCCCCGGCTCTACGACCCCGCAAGGCACTACTGTAGAGCTCTTTGGGCGAGACTTTCTCGATCACAGCTTCTCACTGACAGACTAGCAATTCAAGAACAGCTTCTTTCTCTTACGCAATTTAGACTCTCCACAACAATCTGTATTTCGAAACAAGGAAAAGGATTCTCGACATGCTATGCAAGGCGGCAGGTGCTACTTCCTGTTAGACGAAGCTTAATGTGTTTTCTATTGGACTTGGTTGAGTTGAAGAAGAAAAGAGAGTGAGTTTGATTCCTTTCTCACTGAGGAAACTTGGCAAAGGTTTCCAAGCCGTAGTCCAAGAGGCAAAGGTTGTTTGCCTTGCTTTCAAACTGACTTGCCTTATCCTATTGGGTGAAAGTACTATTACTGCTATACCCGTCTACCCGGTCTTACTGTGAGCCCTCCCACTCTTGGAAGAAGTCACACCTTAGACACGGTAGGTCAGATTAGAACTGAAAGGCCCTTAGACCATTACACAATGGAGCACTTGCTTACACCACTAGTTAGAGAACTGGGGAAGGGGGAAGAAAGGAGCAACTTAGATCTCCACCGTCCTCCTTATGTGATGCTTACTAATCCAGCGGATCCCTCACCAGATGCTTAGTCAGAGCCATTCTCCTTGTGCTTTGATAGACTACTATAATAGACTCTTTAGGAGAAACATTCTCCGCTTCGGCTTGCCTCTGGAAGCTCTATTGTTAGACAGACCTTAGCGGACTACTTATTTGAAGCTTGACTTGTTCTCAGGATCTAAACTGACTGGAAAGAAGAAGCATTAACGGATGAAAGTAAGGATGGAAAAAAAGAGGCTGTTAGCTCTTGCTTTGCCTCGGATGCGGCACCCTCTATTCCTAAACTAGAGAGCGTCAGGGATGCTTTGGAATAAGCTAAGCTCTTCCAGTGAGAGTGGCCTATCCACTGCGCCGATCCCTTTTTTATTCTTATCAGCGGGATAGGGAACTAGTCCTCTGCGATTGCACGACCTTTCCTCACCAGCAGAAAATAAAAACAATCCAACGCCTAGAGTTTCTTTTTAGGCAGCCTAATTCTTTCTCCCTAAACATATATAGAAAGAGGAGTAACGACGGGACAGGTCACGACTACGTGTTTGACTCCGGCCAGAGAGTTCTTTTGTCCAACTACTACTCCAACTCTATAGAAAAGACAGTCAGGCCTCTCCCTTGAGCCCCGGGAGGACAGGTTATATTCAGAATAAGAAAAAGATTCCAGCAAGAAAACGGATGGCAATCAACGGCTTTATAAAGCTCAAGGAGTTGCTTGTTGGCTGGGAAGCGAAGAAAGAACGTAAGCACGCCAGTGGGTGTCTTTCGCATGTTGCCATTCCAGAGGTGAAAGTACACTTTCTTTATTCTTTATTAAATTTCTGGCATAAGAGGGCTTTTATCTTTGCTCTTTTAGCGGAATAAGAGCAGTTTGGTAAGATTATAATATAGGTCAGAAAGAATCAAATGTCCCTAGTATCAGGAAAGAGGGTGCACATTCATAGGCCAATCTGTTTTCTTGCCCGTTCCCAGGAAAGGTATGAAAGACGCCTATTCTTCAGGCAAGGAGCGCTTCCTATATAGAATATGTCCGAACTTCTTTCCCCGTACCGGACCGCAGCAGCTAAAGGACGTGCCACTGGACGAGGATTTCTTTCATTTTTGTTAATATTCTATGAGCGCGTTCTCCTCTTTTGAAAGAAAGATGTAAAGTGTGGTCTTCTCGTCACTCTTCGGGATGCTAAAGAAATAGTCGGTATTGATTCGATTCTTCCATGGGATATGGGTTTACATGGCGGGGACTCCCAACTTATTGAATAGGTGACGATGGTCGAGGAATAGGCCTTGGCAACAGCAAGCCTTTCTCCTTTCTTTTCGTTTGTTTATTCCACATGACTACTCGAGGGTTCCAAAAAGGGTAGTGTGAGGCTAGCAAATGTCGTCTTACGATCATGATACTCGGAGCCTTAAGTGAGCTCCCGCTAGGCTAGGTTAGGTGTAGCAACCTGACGACACGAAAGGTTTCGAATCTTCAATGCTACTCCTAAACAGTAAAGAGGAAGGCTTGGACCAGCTCCTTAATTTGTAGGCGAGAAGCTCTTTGTTCGAGTTGACTGTGTGATTGTGGTTTTATTTATGGCAACCGGAAACCTTTTCCTGAATTGAGAATGAGTAGAAGCTTGACAGGGGTTTATGGGATGGATGCGGGAAAGAACTCCCCTTTTGCAAAGCAAGGTTTCACCCTCTGATTACACTTTTTTTTTTTTAGGGATGGGATCTTCTGCCTAGATTAGATCTCTCACGGGATTCATCTGGCATTTCTGGATGGACTGGCATTGAGCATGTCATTCCGGACTTCGCTATTCTCACAGTCAGATCGGACATTGAAATCTGAAGTAAACTATCAAGACAGGACTGTCTTATCTATTTTATTTGCTGACAGTTGTATTCTCTCTCCTATTAGCTGTCAGTTGCAATATTGACTTTTTTGTCTTATCTTCTTTCTGAACATCTTACCTTCCTTGTCTTAGCGGTGCAGATCTTCTTTATGCTTTAAGTGGATCTTCCATGTGCCAATCAAAGAGAACGAAGTGCACTACACTTAGCTCTCTAGGTTAACGTCCAATCCTGTCCACCTAGCATCCCACCTTCCCCAAGTTTTAGTATTGGGCACCAGGTCTTTCGATGAGCTTACTAGAGGGAGAGAGATCGATTAGCCGTGAAGGGGCCCCTTGCCCACTCCCCTTCCCCCCATTTCCGGGGGCCTCGTCCTCTTCAGGTAGGAGAGACTACACCTTTCAAAAGGAGAAACTTAGAAAACAAAGAGAATCAAAAAGGCCATCATTAATGCGAACAAGGCAATAGCCTCGGTTAGAGCAAAGCCCAGGATTGCATATCCGAATAACTGTTTTGCCAATGATGGATTTCTTGCCACGGAATGAATTAATGAACTGAATACGTTTCCAATACCTACAGCAGCTCCCGCTGAAGCAATTGTAGCAGCTCCGGCACCCATTGATTTTGCACCTTCTAACATCTCGAATTGAGAAAGTCTCGTCACGCTCTTTCATTCACGATTTTATGTTCTCGTCGCTTCTTCCCCTCGTTCCTTTTCTCTTGGACATCTCACTTTAGGAAGCAAAGGCAAGCAGACTAGGCGGCAGAGGTTGTCTTCGCGGAAGGGGAAGAGTAGGAGGCTTTGAGTCGGGCATCAAAACTCGGCGTAGATAGAAAGTCCGCTACCCATTCAAGCAGCTTGTAAGGCTACAGTACTGCTTCATATAAGATGTACCAAGGACAAGTCAGATAGTGCACATTACTAGTGGGATAACTTTAGACTTATGTCTCACTCTTCTGGATAGCACAGGAAAGAGAAAGAAGACTAAGCAGACGATTCGGTGGGGCCTCACTTCAGGGGGAACATAGGCAAGGAAAATCCTGTCTCACTAGATCTATTGCTGGGGGCTAAAGCACAGGTTTACCCGCTAGTGGGTTTTTCTCTTTCATCGGTTCTGGAACGGGTCTGACTGGAACATCGCTGTCACGAACAGCGTAAACTGAGTATGGGTAGTCTAACTACTCATGCTAGTAGTTTATCTACTAGATGCTCTATAACTCACTAGAAAATAAGATTCTAAACTGGATTGACTCGGCCGATGAACCAACCTCACCAGGGACGCAAAAGGTAGACCCAGTGGACTGACTACTATAGCTGGTACTCCAAAAAGGGAAGGTAACATGCCGGGACGGCGAAAACGAGAAGAAGGATCAAAACATCGAAAGCCTTTCTGAGCCAGAGAATTGGACGTGTGATCCATAATAGAAGAGCCTTTTAGCGTAGCGGCGAAACGTGCCTGCTCTACGATCAAAGAATTTTTTGAATTGATAAGTATTCATGAGTGCATATACGTGGGCCTCCGGTCCTCGGACCTCAGTGTCCCTTTTGTCTTCCTCGTAGGGCGGCTCCTCGCCGTAGCCTGCTATCTCCTCCAACTCGTCATAGAATGAGGCCATGTTCACACCGCTTCGCCCCTTTATTGATTGACTGGATTGGCTGGCTTAAGAATGGAAGGCTCTTCAAGGCAATGAAATTTTTGGTTCCAGTTGTGCGGTTGAAAATACATACGAAAAGGAAGAAAGAATAAGGCAAAGATCAGAGAATAGCTAACTCGTGTTGACGAAAGAATGCTTCGGTGGCTGTAGCTAATACAAGGAAAGCGAGTAGGAATTACGACACCAAGAGCTCGTTCACCTTCAGACCAAGAACTCAAAGAGCGAGAGCGAGCCACGTAATCCACATACTAATCAATCTTACTGATACTGAATGATAGCAAAACAAATAGATCAATAGAAAGACGAATAGATAGAAAAATGATTCAAACACTAGAGCATAATCCAAAAAAAGAAAAAAGAAATGCCTTGAGCATTGAAGCCGGAAGGAAAGCCATTAAGCAAGCCCCTAACTCCATACTCTATTTCCTGCCTTTGCCCTCTCAAGCAAGATAAATTGAACCAAATGCAATCAATCGTCAGACCGCCGGAAGTCACTCTTTCTCTTTTCCAGGCATACAATCAACACTTCTTTCATTCAAAGGTAGGTGTATAAGCCCTTATATTGATCGATTCGCCTAAACGAGTTTCACAAATTCGTTAAGGACACAACCCTAACTAATATGAAAGGCTATGGATATAGTCTACATCGGCTAGTCATAGGAAGAATAAAAAGACCAGCGTTAGGCCTCTTCAGCTAATAGATGTGTCAAAGACCGTTGCCAGGTTCAAGCTACTGAGGGTTCACTTGAACCTGGCAATTAGACCCAAGTGAGAAATGGAGAAAAGAAAGCAATAAGATAAAAGAGGGGAAAGACCTGAACACCCTCGGCGTTCTGCGCACAAAGGGGGAGCACACTTATAGCGACAGAAGTGAGAGAGCGGGATTGAGAGGACCCCGTGGGGCTCGAGGAAAGAGCTGAGACTCTGCAAAATAAAAAAAATGGAAATGAGATCAAAGGTAACGATATACCTCTCATGTCAAGGGTAATGAATGGCAGAAGAGTAGTCCAGAGAAACCCAGCGCTTCCATTCGGAAGGTTTGGCTTGAGAAGA
>NW_028196933.1:32500-61538 GCF_037176805.1 Vigna unguiculata
GAGTTGGGCAAGATTTCACTTGTAAATGGATTGGCTTTAGATGCGGCTCATAACCACTGCTTGTGAACAGCTTGACTCCTGCTTTCCCGGCTACAGTACAGATTGTGCCAAAGACAGCTCGCTCCTGCTCAAAAATCACACAATAAGCCAAGGCAAGGCGGCCAGTTCTAATCTAGCTATTTCAAAACAAATTCTCATCTCAGGAAGACAGATCGAACTATTACAGATAGAACAGATAGATTGGTGTAGGCTCTAAGCCAAGCCGCCTATCTCGTGTGCTATAAAATACACAACGTACTTTCCCGAGCCTTTCTCAAGCTATTATGTCTAGTCCCAGGTACAAAGAGGTGTATATATAGCGTTCTCCTTCCTGCCTCGACCCTTTCGGCTAAGAGGAAATCCGGAGCGACAAAAGCGATTCCGGTCTCCCCACCATTCATTTGAAAGGTATAAGGCACGCCATTCGGTCCTTTCTAAAGTAGTAGTAGTGGTGGCTATCTCCGAAGTCTGGGATCTATTCCAACTTTACTTCATGTAAATAGTTGATAAGATTCGTGAACCCTGTTGAGTCCACGGGAAGATCTTCTTGTTCGGATTGCTAGCTTAGCTGCCCTTTTGGATACTACAATTTTCTTTTCATTTTACAGTTTACATCCAGGCCAAGTCCTTTTCTGCCTGTGGGAAACCAAGCAATGGATTCTCCCTGTGTCAATGTTATGGGTCCAATTCTAACTCTTTCATTGCTCTCTCCAGAAGCTTCACTTGCGACCTTATGCTTTCTATCCTAAATAGAGAAAGAGGGAAATAGGTCGTCAAATCAAAAGACGAGGCTGAGCGTTAGCGATGGGCTGGGTAACGAAGGGTGAGTGTCACGATGGTGCGAAGCAGAGAAGGAAAGTCAAGGGCTTTGTGGGCTAAGGGATCTCGATATGCCCCTTTAGATAAGAGTCAGTAGGCCTAGAAGGCTCCTATGCCAAAAGAAAATGCTCTACATGACTAAAGTCAAGGCGAACGGCATTAGTACAGCTGTTAAGAAGACTCTCCGATGTTGACTTTGTAAATTCATAGGCCTTTGTAACCGGTAGGTTACTTTTTACATAGAATTTCTAATGGAACTACCGTCTATTGTATAGGGCTACTATATTCATTTGTACTCGTCTACTAATGCCGGTCGGATTAGCTACATCGGATTGACTACTACCCTAGGATGATAGGACCAGTTGGAACGGCTTCTTCTCTTTCTACCTACACATCTCAGAGCTCATACACCTGCGCATCTCACTAGCGTCCTCTCTGTCCCGTAAGCATTTAGGGTCTTACTCTCTCTTCTCGGTCAGTATATTCCCCTAATCTCTCTATCATTGGCATTGGCATTGGAATAGCCAACAATAATAGGTAATGAACTCCTTGGGATCGAAAGAGAACTTTTGCTTTGGTCTCGAGGAATTGTTGAGCGAGGCTGACTTTAGAGGTGTAAGCACCGCGAGTCTCAATCCAGTCAAATTCCTGTTGGCTCATAACTGAGCGAAAGGCATAATAGATTCTTGCTCTTCTTAGCCTTGCAAATGAGGCGGTTGATAGACCCTTCCTGTCCTAGTGGTATGGTTAACATAAACTTCTGACTCTGAGGCTAGCTCTAGGACAAGCGGAGGTTCTTCTTTCTCCTCTGGGGTTAAGTCCAATACTAATGTGTATCTTTCTGCTTTATTCACTTCCTGAACAGTTTCTGTGCCCATTCTGGATTGAATACCTGTATATCTTGGTAAGATTAGGGTCAACGGTTTGTGCCTGTCTATTCCATCCATCCCTTCGTGGAGTTAGGGCGTGTGATGTGTCCTTTCCGATGCCCTCGGCCGCATTTCGGAATCAAAGAGTCATGGTGCTTTAGTTGTGGGTTAGCAGGGATAAGTTGGACTGCGCTAGTAGTTAGGGTGGTAAGATGAGCACCGCGATCGAAGGGCTCACTCTATGGAAGTCCTCTCCCACTTGAAAGCTAAATAAGGACACAAAGAATTGTATTCCATTCTTAGCAGAGGTTCCTTCCATCTAATCCCTCGAAGTACTTCGCTCACCTTCGAAGAGTGAAATGATCATTCAAAGCAGACTAACTAAAGGCATAGGGCAAAGGAGCTTAGAAGGGTGAGGGTGGCGGAGGGAATAAGGTATGAAATCACTTAGATAGAAGCATGTTGGATGACGGCCCCTATCGCTAATAAGAGACTGAATGGCAACAATTATGGATTCATAAATTTGGAGAAATAAGGTAATAGAAGGCTAGCTATATGCTTAACACAGCTAGTTCGAGAGCCATCGAAGTATCTAACTGCGCATTATAGCTAATCTGTCTGAGCCATCTCTTTTGAAGGTATGACACCTGCTAGGTTGACCGCGCCTCGAGGGAGACTATGGTAAGGTCGGATAGATCGAGTCTTTTGATACTCTTATTCTTAGGATTGGGCCCCTCAGTAATGAAAGCTATTGAAGAATGCCTCCCACCCGAAAGAGAAGAAGACATCGAGAAAACAGGGTGGCTCTCAAACTGAAACACATGTGGTAGGGTCTCTCTTTGTGAGCATACCAACCCGAGTTGGATCAATGAGGATGGTGTGATCTGACCTCTCAATCGTGGGTTTCCCCGTTCGAGGACTCCCTCGCCTTTGTCTTTCCTTTCGGCAGAGAAGAAGACGGAAAAACATAAGGGGATCTTTTTTTTTAAACTCCAAGGAGGATGGGCATGACAGAGTTTGGCAAGAATCATCCCTTCCTTTTTCAAAGACGACGAGCCGCCCACCTTCATTACCTAAGATGAAGAATTCTCACCCATGCTACGAGTCTGCGGTCAAGCGCAATCTGAGATCCCTCGTCGATAGACATGAACCAGGCGAGTCCGAATCCCTTTCTGTTTTGTTTTGTCAGCTGATCTTACGAGCTTTCATAGAAAGCCTATATCTTATAGCGCGTACAAGAAGAAGTGGTGGACAATCTTCTCTGCGCTCTTTGACCTACCATAGATCCTTAGTGGTGGACCGATCGACCTCAAGCCCTATCGTCAAAGACAGACTCTTTTAGTGCAATGAGATAGGTACTTTCAAAAAGTCAGTGGTAGGTTGTTCTCGTCAAGCAGTAAGGCGACAATCCAATCCTGAGCTTCGTCAATAGGCGTCCAATCCTGGGAAAAAAGTAGGGTAGAATCGCCGAGTCGTCTAGCCTAGTAAAAAGCAAGAGCCCCTGCCTCAACTCCACAATCACAATCATTTGTAAAGTAAAAAAGGGTGGTTTGCTCGTGCAATCTACGATAAATTCGTTCATTCACATGTTTTATTTTATCTGTTTGACTCAGAAGGAGGAGAAGACGAAGCCGAAGATACAGAAAGAATCGTCTCCAGCGCACCGATGGGAGACGGGGCCCCCGCAAGGAAAAGTGCTGCTCTCATAACCGACTGTTTTTAATCTTTTTATGGATGTGATATATCTGATGTTCAATTCTGTCATAGGGGCTGCTGCACACTGATATAAATCAAATTGAATTACGTCATCCGAGTGAAAATCAGACGATTCCACAGTTTGACCTGTCTATTAATGTCACGTCCCGCCTGTGCAGACTGACCTTTCTTTCATGACACTCTCGGCCATAAGCTGTATTATGTGTTTTCGCTAGGACCGACTTCTTTCGGGGCTACTCTCCTCCCGCTAGAAATGTAATAATACATCGAGAGTCTAATCCCGTGGCCCCCTCCGGCCAAATCAGTTCATTTCGCTCTCAGCGACCGCTCTTCGTTTAGGACGGACCGCTCTTCCTCTTCGGGTCCTCCTTGACTTATCTTTCTCCGGTCGTCCCCTCCGATCATGATCTACTTACTCCCTGTGATATAGCTTATGTTCAATAGGATCGAGACTACTCTAACAAACAATTGAAAATGAGAGGCAAGCAGGAATTGAACCCACTAATGGGCCAGCGCTTGGCGTTTACTCTAGCCCGTCTTTATAGGATAGATAGACCTATTTATTCAGTTGTCTTTCCCCTTACCTTATCAGTAGATCGGTGGAGGCCCGACCCTTGGTCCGACCTTGATGCCATAGTTTGGAGGGGGGCTGAGCAGTGGGTTGGAAAGAGTTGTAGAAAGAGAGGAATCGAGATAAAGTGCACTTTCCCTTGATGTCAGTCTATTCCAACAAAGCACACAATAAGTGAGATGAGCCTGCCAGCTCCGCCTTGGCCCTATGCCTTTTGGCCAGCTCGTCTGGACTTGGCTTTGACCGGTCTGCCCCCCTCTTGCAAGGATTCGACGCCTCCACTTGATGCTTTACGCCCACGCTTCGTTCAGGCAGCGCTACTCGGATATGTCTTGCCAATCGCCAAAGCAGTGCTACTTCCAGGATTTTTTTCGGCCAAGCTCGGGAACCTTCCCTTTAGTGAAAGGCTCTATCCCGGGACGAAGATAAAGAGGGGGGGAAGGCCAAGTACGAGATCACAGGGATCGGGCTGGAGCTTGACAAGAGCGATACAGGAAACCATACAATCGAAGGCTAGCAAGAAGAAGCAAAAAGATAGTCAAAGCTCAAGGGATTCATCACGAAGGCAAGTGCTCCAGCGGAAGCTATCAATTCAAAGGGAAGACCGGGTAGTGGTAGTTAACCGGGGGAGGGAGCAGCTCATCCGTCAGGATGGGATCCCTCTACTTCACGTTTTTGGCTTATCTTTTTATTGCTCAGACGCTTCCCATTGTCCGTCTGGTTGATGAAATAGGGGTTCCCGGTGAAGAAGAGGAGAAAGAAGACCTCAATCGTAAAGTAAGATCATATATCCTTTACACCCTGTCACGAACTATGATGGAACTGCCCGGCTAGCCATCTCATATGCTTCACACATGATGTTCGATTGCTTTCATAGAGCACATGACTATCTTCCAATCTAGTCTCGGTGGATGCTTTGCTACACACCCCTTTACTGGGACTGTCTTTGGCAAAGCCCGGTGATTGTATAATGGATACAGCTCATTGAGAAGAAGGCTTTCCCTCTTTCCTGTCCGGCCAAGTTTGAACTTCGATCGCTGGAAACTCATGCTTTCAGGCTTGCGTGCTTGTTCGAAACTCTTGATCTTCTCTCTAATCCCCATGCCATGATAGGAAAAATGGACCTCAATAGTAAGAAAACCCTGGAACAACGGAAAGGCTTCTCCCAAGGGAGATGGTCCCATAGCGTCTATCAGAGTCTGTTGATTGCCTTTTTATCTTTCTCCTCCTTCCCCTTCCATTCTATATCAGCTAGCTGGAAAAAGGGCTGTCCCGATGTGACTTGTCATCCTTGATGGCGGTCTTCTAACTCTTATGGCTACTCCATGCGGCTAGCGCCTTCCCATCCGAGTGACATAAGCCTTCCCCTGCAGTGAAGTTTCTTCCGCTTGAAAAAAAAAAGCATTTCTTATCCATCGCTCGTAGGGGTACTACTTCTCTCCTACTATCAAACCATATCGAAAAAGGAAGTCTTTCTAGCACTGATATGGCTCATGCTCCATAGCCTACTTAATTAACCATGCTCTCGTTCGTGCCCCATGTCTTCCATAAGTAAGTAAATGGCTCATAAGACAAGCAAGAATTCAAGCATCATTTCCAGGCACGTGTAAAATCAAATAATAAGGGACGGTCGGGATCGGTCTTTGTGCCTATGGGAATAAAGAACCTGGCCTTCGGGCAATTCATGTCTTTCTTTGATTTAGTACTACTTTAGTTTTTCAAAGGAAGATATTTTCTTTCCCTGCAGTGCTATAGTGCGCTTGGACTCTATCTCCGCTCCGCTGTCTGGCTTTCATGAAGAAAGATTGAAAGCGTCCTTATGTCAAAGATGTTCGTGTACTTTAGAAATAGGACTGCTCTTTCTAGGACTGTTAGCCCTGGTCTCTAGCCACCTAGAACTACCAGAGACTCGATCCACCTCAGGAACATTCAAAAGACTAAACTGGAACTCACTTATTGTCTCATGCCACCTCGGAAGATAAGACATATTCTCAGACAGAAAAGAAAGGACTTACCACTTGGCCACACTAAGAAGCCGGAGTCTGAGCTAGTAGCTAGCCCCAGGTATAGAACTGGAGTTCTCTATCAGGGAATTCCAGGAGTGAAATAGCAGGATTTTTTTTTTCATTGGATAGTGGTGCTACATGGAGTTAGGAAAAATAGGATCTCATGTGGAAGAAGGGCTAGACTGAAAGAAGATCTAAATAAGACAGGATTGTGACCTAATAAGCTAAAAATTCCGGACTCTACTCTAAGAAGTAAGCAAGCGCTACGCCCCTTGAAAGCGAAAGCGAGGAAAGGCTAATTGCGAAGAATCCTGTTATCGAATTAGCTCTTGCTGCGCCTTGTTCTCGAATAAGCTCTTTGAAACAGGAAAATAGCGTATCGTATAGGATATAGGAATGGAAAGGTATCGATTGCGGGCGGCTTTGAACCGGAGAGTTCTAAGGATCGTTGCGTAGGCCTCTTATCTTTGCGGGTGGATGCCCATGGAAAGCTGTTAAATGTTAAAAGCAACTGACACCGGTTAATCAATAGTAGTGAGATCCACATCCCTGTCCCCCTTCTTGAACAACCTATTCTGTGCGTGGAAGAAAAAGTTGTTTTGCTATAGCACCAAGTTTTATCCTGCAATGATCACCATTTACGCCGCACATAATCGTCTTATAACTGTTAGGAATCTTTCTTCCCATCGGGGAGATCGATCAATTTCAATTTCTCATGCCAGCCCATGAGGGATAAAATCATTCTTAGTTTTGCCGCTAGTGAAGAACAACATTTCTCGAAATAGAGGCGACCGAAGGAGGGAAAAGGTCTTCATTGATTTCGCCCATAGGTGGGATCTAAATTCCTCCTTTTTGACATGCCACTTCCAGGGAAATGCTATTTGCTAGTTTTCCCAGAGGAAACGATCGGCCCATCGATACCGTATGGAAACAGGAACAAGAGAAGAACGAAGCCCCTACATCGCTGTCTTCCGGGGTATTGAGAATGTGGTATTGCTTCGCGCGGTCTCAGTCTCAGTAGGTTGCTAGCTTCCTTGCTCCGATATGAGTTGATAAGTATCCGGGGAAGTCCCCTATAAGGCTAGTCCCGTTCCACTCTTCTCTCAATGTCAGTGCTTGGGGATCGGGTACAGCGAGATCACTTTTCAGCTTGTTAGTCTGCTATGCATGAAAGCAAGGAGGAGTTTTTCTTTAATTACTCGGCGGTATGTGATCAATTTGTATACAAGGTCTCACATGTAGAGATGCCCTACCCATAGAGGAAGGAGTTGGTAGCAGACAAGTCATTCAGCAATGAAAACTTCCATGGCGTAAATAATGGATCTTTCACGAATCTGTCTAGAGAGATCTATATTGCATAGATAAGGTGCCTATCTCTACACGTCCACAATGAGATCAATCAGAAAAGCAAAGAAGGAGCTTTCTTGGAAAGCCTTGGTATGGTCCACTCGATGAGTATCCCTGGAATTTACCTTCCAAATTGTAAAGAGAAGGTCTTACTCCCTACCGTTGAATGCGTGTGGTCAACTGTGTAATCGAGGAAGCCAACATTGACTGACTTTCATGGTTCAGATTCGAAAGAAGAAAGAGTTTGGGATGAAAGTCCGAGCTTTGACTATCAATATTTCGTAGTTATACCGTTGATACTCTTCTTTGAATAACTGACCGACGGCGGAATGGTAAGCTTCCTCGTTCGCTTTCGCGGGTCAAAGAAGATCAATATGTAACATAACGGAAATGAAAGCTAAAATAGCAACATGAGATAGGAGAGAGTTGACCCAGGCAACGCCAATCTCGATTCAACTACATACAGTTGGTGTAAGGGGAGAACAGCTGTTGAGGAGTCAAATCTTTCTAAGGAATCTCCTTTTCACACAGACACCATTATGAACAATTCGTTCACTTTGCTTTGGCTTGATGGAAGTCACAGTATTCCTCAAGCTTTGTTCCTATGGCTTTCGATTCTGGATTCGGAACAGGTTTGATAAGTCCTTTGCTAGATGCTATCTTGTATACCACGCCCAGTGGGGAAGATATATTGCTGCGTAATGACCGTACCCTAAAGGACTATGTACATCTTAACTGAACAAGTACTAACACTAAGAGAGTCACCTGTGCTCAGACAAAGGGACTAGGAATATAGATAATGGTTTATTCTTTAGTCGTATCCAGAAGGCATTCTATCGCCATAGGACTACCTTGTTAGAGTAGTGCCTATCTATCCCTTGTCATAGCAGGCCTCATCCGTGAAGGCTAAGACGTGGATGCACTCTAGGGCGCGAACCTTTTCTTTTTTTGAAACTAAAAACATAAGATGATAGCCGAAGTTGGAAATGAAAGGTCCCGAGGTCCATAAAACAAAGGCATTATAAGCCCAATTATCCGCCTTAGATAAGAATGATGACCTAAACGCGTGTATAGTGCTGCACGACTGGTAAGATAAAGGAGAGCCTTCCAAGTGTGCATCAGACTAGTAAATAGATTAACTACCAGCTAAGCTAATAGGATGGTGGCATAGCAAGGAAGTCCCCCTCAGAGAGGTGGGCTGGGTATGAGCGAGTCGAGACCATGGATACGACCTTCTCAGTAGATCGCCAAGGTGAGACTCTTGAATCAAAGGTAGACAGCCTAAGAGGCTTCATTCCAAGGGGCAAACAGTAGTTTATTCAAGAAGATCTGGGCCCCACAGCCTAATAGAGTAGAGCGCAGAATACTTTCCCAAAAGATTGTTTTCTATTAGTCAGAGAATCTCAGAAGCTAAGCTTTGATTTGAAAAGGCACTGCTCTCACCGGCGTATGTGCCTAGATTAGGTAGGACTAGCTGCTTAACCGGCCACTTGACTCTTTCCTACCCCTATGGGAAGCATGAAGGAATTCTTCTATGACTCTAGGCGAAAGGCCATGGATCACTCTTACTATAGAGAAATCCTTTCATTGAACTCCTCGTACTAAAACCTGTCCTACACCATGGACTCTACACTACATACTTGATTGACTGGCTTAGTAGACCGACACCAATGTGCTAATTCTTTTATTGGTAATGGTATGTTTTGTACGTGGATACCACGAGGTTTAGTAATTGATATGGAACAACAGACTTAAAGTCTTGAACGTTCTACGAGGACCGATCTATCTTCTGCTCCGTAGGTACATGTTAGGGCGCTTCAAAGTTGTTTCATTTCAATTTCAAAAAGGGTGTTTATTAGCGGCATTGGCTTGCGCCAAATTTGCTCATTAAAAATCTTCTTCAATGTCTGAAGTTGCAATTGTACTTTTTTTTTTCTCTGGCTACTGATTGATACATAAATACCTTTTACAAAGCAACTCGCACCGCACGTCGCGAGCAGTGGGTTGCCCTGTTTTGGCTTACTAAGTCACGTGTAAGGCTTGCATATTGGAGACTCTTATCAGTCAGTACAAAGCCAGCCAGGCAGAAGAAGAAGGATTCTCTTCGAGGTGTCCATCCGTGCCAATAAAAGAAAAAGAAAGAGTTCAACCCACTTGAAAGAGGAAAAGTACCGGAAAGTACGGATTCGGGTTCATCCCT
Source organism: Vigna unguiculata (assembly GCF_037176805.1). Classification (NCBI taxonomy): domain Eukaryota; kingdom Viridiplantae; phylum Streptophyta; class Magnoliopsida; order Fabales; family Fabaceae; genus Vigna; species Vigna unguiculata. Next base: position 42,068 of record NW_028196933.1, read on the forward strand.
CAATCAAGCACTACTTGAAGGATAGATTCAACCATACGCCTAGATCGGAAGGAGTACGCTCTAAGAGCAGCTTTCCCCGCTCTTACCTATGCATTCAAGCTCACCTAACTTGGTTCTAGTGTTGTGACTGGTACTCTACCAAATCAAGAAATTCTTGGATTGTTGCTTCTTAGAGAGCAGCTCTTCCGACAGCTCGTATTCATCCCTTCCCCATGAGGACAATCAGCCCCTTGCTTTCATTTGAATATTGGCCCTCGCGCTTCACGGCTAGATTGGAGTAACTCATAGCTAGGGCTTTCTATTTTCAGAAGGACGGCTTCTACTCCACTGAGCTCATCGCCCCTTTCTATCCCTTGAGTGAGGTTGAGGTCAGAATTCTCTTATTTAAAGAAAAAAAGGAATCTCTCTGACAAGGGCAACGGCTGGGAAAGAAAAATCCCTTATCTATCTTTCTTTTATTGTCTCAAAGAAATCCATTCCGGAAGCGGAAGGTCGGCTTGGCCTTGCGTAAATCAGATATCTTGTCCCAGGCTACTCTCTTCCCTTGTAGGGTACGCTCCAAGAAGATCAGGTGAGCCCGAAGACCGAATCAATGTAACTTACACTTTTCTTTGAATTGAGGCTGTTATAGAGGCAAAGGCTTTTGCAATTCCAGAGGGCTCTCCCTGCAGGCTCAATGTATGCTATAGCTCCATAAAGTGTGAGTTTGGCCTCAGGCAGGATAGAGAGAAAGCTGTGAGTTCTCGTTGTCCTTCGACCCCTTCCTTTGGCCACGTCTACCATTTCATTAAGTCAGTTCGGTAGCTAGGTCAAGACCCAGCCGTCACATCAAGATCGTAAAATATAGATGCTCACCAACGGCTGAGAAAGTGAAGCCGTTTGGCAATTCGTAATACTCACCAAAGCGTTCCTTGAACAGGGTTTATAGTAAAGAAGATATTTCATATCTCAGAGCATCAAATGCTAAAGTCAGATCGGGGTCGGGTCGAGGCAAATTTAATAATGGTAAAGGGCGCCGCCACCACAGAGCATAAATGACTACAACTGCCAGAGGAAGTAAATCAGAAGAATCATTGAAAAAGAAGTCCATCTCATAACAAATCCAAATTCCCTCCATAAAGAGATTCCTGCACGGAGTAGTTACTTACAGAATCTCAACCTATTAAGGCTCGGGTGCGGTACACGGAACATCTCAATAAAGGACAGTAAAAGCAACTACTTTCAAGCATCTCGTAGTTGAGCGGTACTGCCCAGTTCCAACATGGACAAGGACTGCTGAACATGGATAGAACGAGAGTCGAACTCGCATGTCTCTCTCTCTTGCTATCCCCTTCCCCCTGCTATGCTTCCTTCCTCCCTACCGATCAGTGAGCAGCACTACTGTTTTATCAGCGGTCTTCTCTCACTTAAAAGTCTCCCAGACCCGCCTTCTGTACTTGGAAACGAGCTAACAAACGTTAGCGAGCATATAAGAGGGCATGAAATAGCTTCTACCGGGACTTCTCCTTATATATAGCTTTTAGATATATCTCAAGATAGCTTTGAACTACTTCCACGCAAGGAAAGATAGTACGTACTACCAATATCAGGGAAAGCAGACTGAGATACCGCTTGAAAAAGATAGATGACAGGTATGTGTTGAAGCATATCGAGAGAACGAGAACTGAAATGAACCATATCGAGCACTGGTCTCACTCTACAAGTTAAGTTCGATGAGCTCCTAGCGTACCTGTGCCTACTATCTACTTAGTGTGTGTGCTTAGGGAAAGCAAGTAAGCTGAGCAGTAGTGGGGTCAAGGGCGATCCCTTTCGCCTTTGAGCCTCTTCCTTCGAGGAGGAGATAGAATGGACCTGATAGACATGCCTAAGACCGGAGCCTGTCTTGTGAATCAAGTTCGAAGGGCCTATTCGTATTCATTTACGGTTCCGTTTCATGACTAGATAATGGTTACGAGCAAATAGCAGTTGAAAAGGCTGTAGCTGCATCAAAAGCGAAAAGAAAGGGTGGTCAATCCGATCCGATGATTCGCCCCTAGAAAGGGTGTGAGCGAGAGGCAATTCTTTCTCTTTTTTTTCTTATCTGGGAAGGCCAAGGGTAAGGTCGGCATTTGCTTAAGATAGGGGTGTCCGCGGGTGGATCAGAATGAGTCTGCGGTGCACCTTAAATATTGGTAAGTGGGACTCATTAGAGCGTATTGGTCTTTCAAGCACTGGGGCTTCCTTCTTTGCCAATTCCAGTTCCGAGTCAGGTCGCACCAAGGCTTGTTGTTTTCCTAAATGCCTCAGGTTTTTTAATTCCGTATTCCTATGTCCGTGACCCAATATCCATCCAGCTTGTCAAGCTTTTTCGTTCATCGAGTGGGCCTGCACATCACTAAAACGAGGATAAGCACCCAACCTTAGCATCCTAAAAAAGCAAAGTCAAATCCATTTTTGAAGAAAATAAATTCCTGATCTATTAAAGAAGTATCAAAAGAGTATCCTTTATTAGTATTAGTATTTAGTACGACCACATCCATGATTCTGTCTTTGCGAAGATTGATTACTCACGGCACACACACTATATCTTCGATGATTTCCATTCCCCTTGGTTATATTCATTCCGTTAGGAATTCCCAAAATGAAGACGCGCCGGCTTCTCGCCTACTCCTACTACTCTTTCGACTTCTACTTTCGGCTTACCCCAGTGCTTCCGTTCATAACTGCACCATACGGATTTTCAATGCGATAAGATCTTGTGAAGTAAGGTTTGAAGTGAGTGATCCCACTTCTGATGTAAGTGATGCTATGTGCTCTTATCTGTATGTTCTAACTGCTGTCCGTGCCCCCCTTTGCTCTGGGTTTGCTTCCGAAAAGGGTCTTAGACCCCGCTTGGGAAAAGCATGGTTCAGGTAATGTATCTACGCGAGCCTGGTTTAGTTTCTGTCCATGACAGGCCGAAAAACTTTTTTCAATCCATATGTAGAAAAAGGGACTTAGGCAAGCAAAAAAGGAAAGCATGTGGGCCTTTGAGTTTTTACCTTAGATTTAGATAAGGTCACTTCTTTTAGGAAGTCTCTGTAAGGCTCTAGCGTATAAATAGCTTTCTTCTTTTTTTTTTTTGGAATGCCTTCGTCCGAATCTTTCAGGAGTCTGTGTAAGCTTAGCAGTTAAGAAAACTCCTATTGTCATATTCTCATAGGATTTCCAGTGCAAGCCCAGGTAAATCCCTTCCCATCATAGAAGGATGATATGTGTACGGGATCAAAAGGCGATATGCTGGTTAAAATGGTATCTTTCTTCTCCTTTTCTAAGATTATAACCTTAGCAAAACGGGTAGAAAACACTTTTCCAGTATATCTCAGCCGGTGTCTTGTATGGACACTGTTGTTGAGTGGTTGGCTCCATAAAGGAGTCCTTCAATCGTCTTGTAAACCGTTATGTACCCCAGATTCAAACTATTCCCCTTGAACAAGGGATGAAGTTTGAACCAACCTGGAAAACTGTGCCGACCCACTCTTTAACTCAGAGGGTATGGATCGAAGAATTCGCAAGCCCCGTGCTACCGCTGGAGCCAATATGCTGACGTTATCTTTATATCAATATAAATCTCCCGCACCTATCGGTACAGCATCCTCAAACCTTAGAAAAGATCCAATTACTACTAATACTAATGGCTTTACTCAAGCTAAGCTATAGGATTTCTTTCTCCCCCTTTCTCTTCGAAGAAGTCTACAACAAACAAGTGGGAGAGGCAGGATTCGAACCTACGTAGAAAAAACTTCAACAGATTTACAGTCTGTCGCTTTTTGACCACTCGGCCACTCTCCCCTTCCCGGGCCGAGGCCCCCCTCCATCAATGGGTTCTAAGAAGGAGGGATAAAAACCTGAAATAAAGCTATTGATTTGATTGAAGGGAACTCAGACTCTTTTTTAGCTTAGCTAGCGTTCCGCTAGTCAGTTCATAACAATCTCTGTACAAAGGGCAAAGCTTCTACGACAGCTCCCCCCTAGTCGCTTCTGGCGAAGCTGCGAGTTCATGAGCAAGTGAATTGAACGAACCAAGTTCCTAAACTAAAAAAGGGAGTAAGAAATAGAAAAAAAAGAAACAAGAAACTTCCCACTTTGGATGTCCCACGATTCTGCTAGTTTAGAAACTAAGGGGAAGGACAGGGGTCGCTAGGTCAGAAAAGCTATAACTCCAAATTCTCCCCAAGTAGGATTTGAACCTACGACCAGTCAGTTAACAGCCGACCGCTCTACCACTGAGCTACTGAGGAACAACGGACTTAAGTTAAGGAAGCCGACTCTCGTTCTTTGGACACCAACCTATGACCGAACAAAAAAGGGTTCGTCACTCTTTTTCACATACACCGGGATAAAAGGTTACGATAGCAAGCCCCTCCTCGGCCGGAGAGCCTCCAGGACAAGGGGGCGGCGGTCAACCATCCACTCTCGAGATTCATCTTTATCAATCGATCTCCGCGTCCTGCCAGTTCGCTAAGTAGACTCACTCTCCCGAGGGGCAACAATGGAACTATTCCTGCCAAAAACAAGGGACCTACTTCTCATCCTAGGAGTTAGCAGGTATGATTGCCTCTCTGTCTGTCTCTCCGAGTTTATACTACTAATTAATAAGTAGCACTTCTGCTATTCAATCATAGAATCGATTCCGATCAAGCTGAAAGATGAAAGAAAAAAGCCCTTATATATATATATTTATTCTTTATTAGTAAGCTAGCGCCCTGCAATCAAAAAACAGCGCTAACGAGCAAGAAAAGGCCCCGCTTACTATACTATAGTAGTTAGTCTTTTTCAAACAAAGGAAAAATATCTGGGCAAAGACATACGCTCAACTCAACCAGAAAGCGACTACGTTCCTCGGCAGACAAATAGGTAGAACAACATCATATAATGAATTAATAAAAAAGCACTACTTAAACCTTTCATTGAAATTATTATTATGATTCCATTAGTTGATATGGAATCGCTCAAAGTCAGAGCAAAAGTAATAATAAAATAACATAAAAAATAGAAGGGCTCTTGAATCGGTTTCGGTTGGCTTGGTTTCTTCATACAGCTGGGAAAAAGACAGATCCTTCACTCTTTCTTTTGGACTTGATCCTCCCCGATTGAAAGCTACTTGAGCTTGCCTATTGGTCAAGTGGCCTGAAGCTCATCTAAGGATGTCAGTCATAGTTGCTTTCGCCTTGGCCTGAAACTTCAACCTGCCATAAAAAAGTGGCATGATTCTAATTGCCCGATCCTATGGTTTAGAGGTGGAACGCGGATCCTGCTCCCGTGTGGTACGATCCGGCTTATACTTGTACTGATAGCACGGGTACTTTGCTTCCTTGTTGGCTTGGGGCAAATCCCTTCCCTACACTGAACGGAAGGTCGGTACTAGGAATCTATCAAAAAGATCTGGTCCGGGGAGCTATCTCACGAACTGAACTTCTGAATATTAGCTTTGCAACTACGTGCTTCGAACCTTTCCTGGGATTGTTGTGCCTGCTTGTCCTCATCGAATTGGAGAACTTTTTGGTACGCCCCTTCCTCTCTTCTTTTCGAAAAGTCAGACTCTGCTCAGGGAGTAATCTTAGATCGGTCGTGCCCCCCCTTCCATCACCCTCGGGGGAGGAATCATTCCATTCAGCAGTCCTACGTGGTCAGTGAATGTCTTTTATGAAAGGATTAGACGGTGACAACTAGTGCTGTGAACAATCCCTATCATCAAATCTCTGAGCTCAGGAAGTCAGGTTAAGACGTCGACTTATACAGGGTCTTGCCCGAGGAGATGAAAAAGAATTCCTGTCTTTAGAAGTCAATCCCACTAAACTACACTTGTACGCTTGACATGAAAAGTAGAGGCAAGCGAGTCAAAGGCCTCACCTCAACAGGATAGAGGCTGCTCCTGGAAGCGGAAGAAGAAGTCCAGTATTGAACGGCAGGACTTGAAGCAGACCGGACACTCTCGCCTCACATGCTAATCTTCCGGTCGCTGATCTTACTGCATCGGAGAGCGTATCGCCTTACTATGAATTCTCTGACCCAGACTTGGTATCCATGTTAGGAAGTCAAAAACGCTCCTTGCCGCTGCACTAATTTCGTTCATCAGTCAGAAAAAGTCGGGATTCGATCTCCACGAAAGGCTAAAGGAACATAAAAAAAGCGAATCATCTTTCTCCACCCAATTAAGAACAAACTCCAAAGCAGTCAAAAAAGAAGGGCTTTGCCTCCCTTCAAAAAATAGATCAACAAAGATATCTTGCAAACCCTGTAAGGTTTCAACTTGTGAGTCTAGATGCCCCCGGCTGAGAAGTGAAGCCGTCTGGCAATACGTAATACTCCCCAAAGCGTTCCTAGAACAGGGTTTCAAGTCGAATATTCATTTATGAATGCAAAGCATAAAAGGCAAAAGTGAGATCGAGACCCGGATCGGGGAGATTCAATGCGGGTGGGGCGCCCCCCTCTAAAAAGGGAATAGAGAACAACAACAGCTATGGGATAGATAAGAACGAAAAAGAAAAAAAATCGATCTTTTTATCCATTTTACTTACATTCAAAAAAATCTTCCCTCCATACAGACTGAACCCCGTCAAGCCTGTAGGACTAGTGTTTTGACTATATAGAGATGTGGTTGGTTGTTGACCAAAAAAGACATGGAAAAGGAAAGCACTCACTGAGTTACTTACGAATCAGAAAGATTGAGGCTGACTACGGCCTCAGATGATTAGGCGGGGACAGGATTCGAACCCTGCAATCTTCAGGTCATGAGCCTGATGAGTTGACCAATTACTCTACCCCCGCTTCTTCCCTCTTGAAACTGAAAAACATATAGATTAGCAAATGAGACTGCCCACACTGAACACCAACCCAATCTCGAAGAGAATCAGTACACGAAACTACATATCCGCTGATCTATATGCCCTGACGTGAACGGCAGCTTTCAGTGAGTCTTAGTTTGATGATCGAACATTCTTTCATAACGCAATTATGTTTAATCATCGGTGCGAGAAAGACAAATAGGTCGGGCACTCTCCTCGCAGCGATCTTGTGCTGCCAATGGTTGGCGCTGATCTTAGTAGGACCAGGACGGCGTATTTGACACTTCAATCAAATACCCGCTCAGGATATGAGCGAAAATATACACCTGTTACAGTGTAACCTTCACCCACGCCCGTGGGTCTGAAGGACCTCCACAGACTGAGGTCACTAACCTCACATCTGAGTGTTTCCACTCATGACGCCTTTTCTCTAACGGCATTCTAAGCTCTCGATCCATACACGAGTTTCTGGGTAGAATGGTGTCCAGGGGGTGGAAGAAAGATAGAAGACGAAGTAGGGAAGCCAGCCAACCCTCTCCTTTTATAATGTCGAGCTACTTCATACCTTGTTCTATCAACAACACGCTACTTCGTTCCTCTCCCTATCAGTCGAGTATCTCCGCTCCTTACTCTAACAAGTATGCTTCTAAACTCCAAGCTCTAAAGAACCTGCAATGAAACATACCTCTCCCAGGTTCTATCAAAGAAGCTTCAATCCCTCTCCTTATAGAATAGAAATGCAAACTACGTTCCTTTAGCGGTTAAGTAGGATTTATTCATATCATAATAGAAGGGATAGGTTTTAGTCCTGGTTCAAGGTGTGAAGAGAGAGGCTGTCCCAAAAGGACAGGTACAAGACGAAGTGGCAGAAAGATAGAAGTATTGCACCCTTCCTATGCCTTTTTTTTTTCATGCTGATTGAGTAGAAGAAGTCAGATAGAAGGACTAGTCCCTTAGGGAATGATCTTATCTGGCTTTAGACTCCTTTCAACGACACAAGGGACAAGGTTATGAAAGAGTTTGCCTAAGAAGCTTAAGGGCCCATGCCGCAACACAGCGCTCAAACTTTCAACTCAACGGCTGGCTTCGTCTTCACTTTCAAGCTGGAACAGAACGTAAGTTGACAACCTTTAGCTTCTACTACAACAACTATAGACCTATCCTTCCTACTTAACCGCTTAACGGCAGCTTTAGCCTTCCTGCCCTAACCCGACCTCTTTCTCCAATCGAAGACTTGCGTACTCTGTAGACCGTTTGGGGACCTGCTTGCCCTTCTTCCCTCTCGGAAAAGAACTCCGTCAAACAATTAATGCCTTTGATGCAACTAGCCGGCGGGTGGAAGTCGACTGAGGGAATAGGATCCTTTTTCCGTTCAGTAGTTCCTGCACATCGGATTGTGCAGCCGAGGAAAAACCTCATATCCCATAGTGGTTGGATAGGCCGATCCTTATCCTGAAAAAGATAGCAAACTGAGTAGACGTTGAAATGAAAGAGTCTTCCTTCTGATCCCAAGAATGCGCGTCTGATGGTATCGTATATAAGAGAAAAGTTTTCTCGTTATTCGGGTTCGGAAGACTTGAGCAATAGGTTTCGACTCGGTCAACTGTCTTGATGAAGATTGACTGACAACAAGAAATGACGTAAGTGATAGATAGAAAAGTACGCTAATCTTGAAAGTTTTCCATTTTGGAGAAAGCGGCGGGCCCAAGGAGCTCTTCCAATCGTGCCTCGAAATGAGGCCGGAGAGTCGGTAACCTGGGATCGCCTAAGATCGAATGGAACTGTCTTTGATTAGATGGAAACAGATAGATAGACAGTGTGTAGTGATTTCTTTAATTGTAGTCAGTCTTGACTTAGTTCTAGATGTCCCCCAATCCCACATGTCTTTCTTGATGGGTAAACCCAACCAGCGATTTACAACAAACAAGTCTTTTCTTCATTTTTTTTAGAGCAAGAAAGAAGCGGAATGTCCGGTAAATTATGTCGAATGAAGCTATTGGAATTATTGGAACAGCACCCTTGCACCATCTATTTCACTATTGAGTCTTTTTGTCTTCGTGATCCTCACCCTACTCGGATTGTACGTGTGGAACACGGTGCAAAACCAACGCCACACCTACCACCTCTTGATTGCGTTAACTGAAAATAGGGTGCCCTTCCGGTGGGAATGGAAGTGGAATAAGCACATACTTGAGACTTTCCCTTCCCAAGCCCAACAACAGGAAGCGACGAGAACATAAAATCGTGAATGAAAGAGCGTGACGAGACTTTCTCAATTCGAGATGTTAGAAGGTGCAAAATCAATGGGTGCCGGAGCTGCTACAATTGCTTCAGCGGGAGCTGCTGTAGGTATTGAAAGTGATGCCTTTTCTTCTTGACTTTCTATGTTATTCTTAGGTTCATTCTCCCTTTGGATTTAGAAGTGAAAGTCTTTTGCTTCTATCTAACAAGGCCCAAGTTACAGCGGGCTCTTTCTATTATGAAATGGTTCATCTTTTTCTGTTTATTGGTTAGTTTAGTATATAGGATTTCTACCTTCTTTGATTTGATTTTACTTCATTCCCCCCTTGACTTTTCTTCCGCTCGATCCGAGCAGCTCTGGAGTCAGCTCAGGACGGACATAAAAAGGGAATTTATTGACAAATTGGACTTGTTGTTTCACCCCAACCCAAGACGCCATTCTGTTTCGCCTCCAAAACCAATTCCCAACTGGGTGGAAGAGGTTGATCTTCCAACCGAGGATCAAAAACGATACCATAAAACGATCTTAGAGATAAGTGTGCGATTCTAGAAGAATCCTTCTCTAAAAACCAATCAAGAGACGCTTTACATGGCAAGATATCGCAAACGCCTCGTTTTGGAGGGGAAGGGAACGACCGCTGAAGTGGGTGCCACCAGGGAAGACTTCCAACGTCTGCTTGGAGACATTCAAAATCCAGGAGAGAGCGACGTCTATCTTCGGGTTTGAAAGGCCCTGGAGAAGCATAGACGCTGAGGCACCTTTTTATTACTCAAGGATGGATAAACTTGGTTGAAACAGGCATTGTTGGTCTGGCTGCTGGTCTAGCGATCCCTCCTAGCCGCCTAGAGTGCAGCCTGCCTGTTGAAGATCGTAACGTTTGTAACTCAGTGCTCCATACGGGGAAAATGAAAACAGAATTCGTTCGGATCCTCCCACATGTTCAATCTTTTTTTAGCGGTTTACCCAGAGATCTTTATCATTAATGCAACCTCCATTTTGCTCATTCATGGAGTTGTATTTAGTACCTCTAAGAAATATGATTATCCACCGTTAGTCAGTAATGTGGGTTGGCTTGGATTACTTAGTGTTGCGCGCCTAGGAGGGCAGCGCGCTTTGGGATGCGGAGGAGCGAAGCAGCTCGAACGAATGAATGTGAGAGGAGCGAAAAAAGCCCAGCTCCCTAACCTAATGCGGCACCGGGTTCGGACCGCAGGGAACCGTAGCATGGAGGATGTCTAATCCTTTTGCAGCCGCAAGGCTGGCTAATCGTACGCAGCTGGCTCGAAGACCCCTGGTTCTGGAAGGCACATGAGTCCGAACGCTATGTTGAATGTGCGACCGACACTACACTACGTAGGTACCTGTGCAGGCGAGGCGTCGGTCGGTCCTAGAAACGGCGGCAGCGGCGCGAGGAGTTAACGACCGGACGTGCTGCAACCTAGGGATCACCAGGGCAGCTCTTTCGCTCTATAGGGATCGGGAGGGCATAGCACAATTCTTCTTGGAGGAGGGTTGGTTTGCCCGGGTGACTGATCCTGCCATAATGTACTCCTACCTACACGCACCGGCAACCGAAGTCGAGCATACATACGACGATCTTCATGCGTGAATAGCCGGGAGGAGAGAAAGGGGCGGTAGATGATAATGAAAAAGGGCGCCGCGTCTGGACGGGCGGAATGGATGAGCGAAAGGTGCCATGGAGTGAGGAATATCCCGAGTCTCCTGTAAGACAACTAAATGCACCTCGAGGTGCTGCCGAGGAACTGGGGGACCTTCTCGAGCACCAGGATAGGCAATTGAGAGATAGAGCTAGCCTATTCGTTATGGGGAATCAATGCTCCGGGCCGAATAGAGCTTACCTCCGGCACTGGCTTTATCCGGCGCATATTAGCTTAGCTGCGCTTAATAGGCCGGCTTCCTCTCTGGCGGCCACTTTCCTCCTTACCTTACCCACGCTACACTCCCACTCCAAGCTACGCCTTGCCAGCTGAGCAAGATGCATTGCGATTTCCTCTTCTGTGGACGCACCGGAAGGAATATGATCCAGGACGAGAAGATAAAGACTTTTTTTTATGGCGGGCTTCTCTCGTAAAGCCAAAGACGCCCAAGACAAGGGGGAAGGGGACATGATCAATAGAACCTGGCTGGATCAGGGCTGGGATAGTGACGCCCATTCCTAAACAAGTTTCGAAAAGGTTCGCTCATGCTGGAGGGAGCATCCCCACTTAGTGATCGGTCCGCTAGTTCGCGCAAATCCGAATAAGTTATCCACGGACGAGCCACATGCAGGGAAACTTGCACGTGTGGTTCTGGCCGGGCTTTCTGAGGTATCTAATAACCTTGCTTCTGCTCGCCGCTGGCGCACCTCTCCTAACTATTGCCCATTTATTCCGGAATAATCTTTTTAGGAGGGACAATTTTACATATTTCTGCCAAATCCTTCTATTATTAAGTACGGCTGGTACCATTTCGATGTGTTTCGATTCTTCCGAACAAGAGAGGTTTGATGCTTTTGAATTCATTGTATTAATTCCACTTCCTACTCGGCAGTATGCTCTTTATGATCTCGGCTCATGATTCAATCGCCATGTATTTAGCTATTGAGCCTCAAAGTTTATGTTTTTATGTGATGGCAGCATCAAAAAGAAAGTCTGAATTTTCAACGGAAGCCGGCTCGAAATATTTGATCTTAGGTGCATTTTCCTCTGGAATCTTACTGTTTGGGTACGACCGGACAACTACCGATATCTAAAAATCTCCTTCTTAGCTTAGAATGTTGTTCAATATATATCGTAAACTATCGGATCGGGTATTACTTAGATGTGAAACTTGCAGACCTCATTGGTGATCTTACGGGGGGAACGAAAGAAAAAAGAATATATAGACTTGTAGAGACCCTCTATGTAGTTGTCTATCTGAGGCGATCGATCTACATCTTTCCTCATAGCCCTGGGTGGGGCTGTGTCTCGATCTCCTACGTGCGAAATCTGAGGGACTAGTTCCTATGGAGATTCCCCTTGGTCTAATTCCACGCCTTATGACGTATTTGAACTGGGAGGCCTGGCGTAAAGTGAAGATGAGGGAAATAGATAAAAATTCCCTTCTGGGGTATTCCGAAGGTGTAACCTAGGCAACGAAAGAAAAAGGGGCCCGATACTTCAACTAGAGGAGCGACCAGTTGGTTCACCAAACCCCGACCCAGCGTCACACGTTCTCCAGGTCCGAAGGGATCCAGTGCCCAACTACCGACTCCTTCCGGAATTGCGTTATCGGAGCCGAGCCAGGAATGGCCGTTAGTGGACACCCACCACTTTTCACCGGTTAGAGAGGCCCTCTTTAATACATTAAGAAAGATGTTCACAGGGGCCAGAAAGGACTCGGTCATAGGAACTTAGACCGCCTACGCGCTGGTAAACGAAAACCACCTCGACCGGATCAGAGTAAACAACAATGTCGAATCAGGCCGCCCCTTGCCTTGAATTCACAGGCGGCCACCAGCTTTCCCAAAATCAATAAGGGGAGATCTGCTGCTTACTGCTCACGGAAACATCCGACCTATACTATAGTAAAGTCGTCCGCGTATCTTTCTGATATCAGATATCTAATAGCGATCAAAGGGTAGAACTCATGCTTTGAGTTTGCTGACTTGAATTGATCAAAGTCTGTCTGTCCTGTCTTCTTTTCTTTTTTAAGGAATTTAAAGAGAGGAATCCACTGGCCTTAGCTCATATACCCGTAGCTCATTGGGCAGATTGCTTTGAATAGCAAAATAGTAAAGATCAGAGTCGACATTCTTGGATTAGGCTGGTGCTATTTCTTATTTTTTTTTAATAATAAGGAGAAAGGCTGCCTTAGGTTTAGTTTAGGAGTTTGAGTTCTCTCTGCTTTCATAGCCTAGTTTCGTAGCCTTGGTGCCTAGCCTTTCTGATCCCGGAGAATAAAGAATAAGAATGGCTGTTCTTGAATCAGCTGTGAAAGGACGCTCTTGCCTCAGTTGATGTTGGTGGAATAGATCTGTACACTCATACTAGAAGTGTACCATGGCAGGCAAGCAAGGAAGGCAGTCTAGTAATCCAGTCGATGGGCCCCTTTTTCCTTCCTCACCCTTTCTTTCTCTTTCTGGGACTCTCTATTTTCGCTTTCAACTAATTCTGTTCGGGAACCTGTCTTCCACGCCACCTGTGGTTTCCGAGCATGGTCGTTCTGCTTTGGACATGTCTGCAACGTCTCCAGCTTTCTCCGGGCGAGGGCCTGAAGCAAGGCAAAAATCGAGCATCGAAGTGAGCATATAAGAAGAAGTGCTTAAAACGAAGTAAATGGTTCAACATGAATTACTTTCTGGAAGCAGGCTATGCCGCCACACCCCCCCTGTGAAAGAGGGCTACGCAGCTGATTCGGTAATCACATGTCAGAACAACCGCTAGGATCTTTTTTTCATTACCAAAACGGAGGTCACCCTTTTTCTTTCTTTGCTCAGCTCTCTTTTGGAGTGAACCCGAGTCTAATAAATCATTTTTTTTTTAAATTGTCCATGTCTGCGTGTTCTTCTGTACGGCCATATGACAAGTCATTTGCGAACATTTCGGGAACCTTTGGTGGTCTTTTTGTTCCAAACATCGCATCCAGTATTGCTGGTTCCTTTTTAATTCAAAGAGCTAGCTCATTAGCTATCTGTGAGCGGGGCTTGTTGAAAGCATCTACTCGAGTGTTTCGATAAACTTACCAGTCATCTCACATTCCAAATTCCTATCTTTCTAGCCAGCAGCCTATTACGTAAACAGCTTTGTCAACTAAGACATATACATTGTAAAATAAATCCTTTGGCCAGGTTCAGTAAAGATAAATCGCAGGATAAACCGTGGGGAGATTAGTGAAGCTAACGATCGATATAAGCTCAAACAATTCCCAAGCACAACAATAGCAATAGCTGCAGCTTGAAAAGCGAAGGTAGTTCTTGGGACCTTCACATTCACAAGAGATCAATGGATAAAGGTAGTTGTTATGGAGTCATGAAAGAGCCCGATTGTCTGATGTGCTCGTCAGGTAGGAAGGAGATGGACCATCGTGCTGATTCGGGGGAAAAGACTGAAAAGAAGCTCTCTCGAATGAAGACCGTGCTCCCTTCTTTATAGGGAGGAGATCTTCTGCCCGCGGCTAAGTAGAGAGAGAAAGGGGTCTTTGGTTCTCCCCTAAGGGCTGGAGAGGCTCTTCCCGCTAAGAAATAGAATCATGTTATATCTACGCCATGATATCAATCAGGTGGTTTAGAACTAAATTCATATGGGTTTCATCTTCCGCTTCTGGTAGAGAAGTTGACAAATGGTCTCTGAGCTTTCGTCCCCGTATCCCATCTTGGCCTTCAGCCGGCTTTGATCTACCCATATATTCTTCCTTCATGGGGCTATCTCTCTACGCTAAGCTGGCAAAAGGGCTTTCCGAGGGAAATGGGTGTAGAGGAGCTCGTGTATCTTTAGTCATAGGGCTCACCCCTCAAGACCCTTGCTTCTCTGTCAGCTTCTTGTCTCGGAGTCTATTCTAACTACCTCTCTGCGGGACAGGACAGCTGGAGGAGCACTTTCCGAGCGCTTGGCCAGGGGTTCTTCATTCTATCAAGAGAGGGTTCCCGGTAATCAAGCTAGAAGTTCATTCCTCCCTTGCTTTGAAAACTTCTTAGCTTAGGAAGTCTCTACTCAGACGGGGATGGGTTTTGTTGATCCAGGTCGTACTCTATTGACTCAAGAAAAGTAGGTTTAGAAGGTGACACCTCGCTAATTGTCAAATCGCGTCTATCGGATAACTACTTTATCAAAATTATCAGGTTCCTCAATGCTGGCAAAAGAGCTTTGAGACTTCCCGCCCGAGGATAGAATGTGAATCAATAATGAATGCGATGATCAAAGAAGCGGCTAGACATAGGTCAAAGGTACAACCGCTACCGCCAGTAGGATTTCCTTGCTTTACTAACGAGCTAACCTACGAACCGCTCCGTGGGCTACGCGAAGGGACGAGTAAGGAACAAGAGTAAAGACGACGTGGACGTCATACTACACAACACAAGCAAAGACAGGAGGCCATTTACAGAAGGGCGCGCCTTACGTGCCACTACCAACCCTCACAAGCTTGCTAGCCCTTCTTTTTAAGCTGTGGAGCGTACCAACTTTGATTAACATCGAGTTGTATGTTTCGCTGCTGTCTAATGAGGCGCAGCATCGGTCTGTCCAAGGGACTGGATCCCAAGGCTCTTCTTAGTCTAACATGATTGTTGTAACCCCTTATTCTCTTCTAATGGGGGTTGCTCATTGGATTTTGATGGAATTCAGTGACAGTCCACCCCTTAGGTCATACCAAGGTGCCCTCCCCTACCTATAGATCAGACTTGCTGAAAAGAGCAGATGAAATTCTATTGTGGGTGGTTGCTTGTAAGGTTTGAAGCCTTGCTTGATCGGTAACCGGTGCTCGACCAGATTCCTATCAAGGCCAGGCATTTATGAAGACTCCCAAGTAAAGCAGTCTTTGTATTCTTGCAAAGATTGACAATCGCTTCGGCCATTTCACTAGATAGGTTCTTACTGACATATGTGGGCCGAGGTTCTGCTTTTGCCTATAGGTTGACTTCGATCACATCATCTTGAACTTCTGATCGTATGTCGTACAGCTTTTCTGGTGCTTTGGGTGTAAGTCCTCTAATGTCAGCTCTCTGGAAGGCCAATCGAATCTCTGCTTGATTGGCCGTAACTGCATGATCGATCTCAAGAGGATTCCCATGTAGATCTATGAAACTACAGCCGAACCAAATGCTTTCTTCTTCATTTTACTGGTTGTTCGGCACTCCCCCATCTCCATACCAGTCTAGCATCACTGACTTGTTTGTGTCGTCGAGGCCCGATCGACTGGTGTCTTCGACGGGGCTTCAATAGCGGCGATCGGTCGATCAGACCGAAAAACCTGATTTGAAGATCGCCCTTTGAATAGTAATAAGCATCAGCGTAGACTTCCGCTGCCTTGGCTTCGTATTCAAAGGGCCTTGGGTCCGCGGGGAAAACTTTAACCGTAATTGTTATGCCATAGCATGATGCACTGGTTGAGGCTCGATGGTACACACATCTTCCTGTGTATCCATTCTCTTCCCAAGAGTACGTTGTACTGCACTGGGGCGTCGATCACCATCAAATTGGGTAAGGCTTCTGTAATCGCCGATCTGACCTCTAAGAGAACCGTGAAATGGAATTTGGACCTGTCTTGCAGTACGCTAAGGAATATTATTAGTTAGACAGAAATCTAAAGTGCGCATATGTACTATAGCTGCAAACGAAAGAAAATGGATCCTTGTTCGGGTGTTCTGGTGGTGTCCCCGTCAGGTCTACTATCGTCTCTTCACCGCCGCTAGACTACTTTAGCCCCCCCAAATGGCACAACCACAGTTGCTGGCTTGGCTCCCTCTTGCCTCTATTTCCAACTGGCGAAAGGCCGAGTCAATTCAATTGACGGAACATGTATCATTAGGTATTGATCTAAGCTTAGAACGGGCTAAGAGGGTAGCCCACGAGCGAAGAACTTGCTGGGATCGAAGAACATCCTGAGCATAGGCTCGTAAGAGGGAAATGAATAGATGAGCTCCCCTTGCCTTGAAAAGGCCAGCCGTTATAGTATATATTCTTTTCACACCGGTGCTTTTCTTCAAAAAAAGGCATTCTACTTTGATCAAACCCTGCTCCTTCTTGCTTGAGCGTATATACAGGCTTCTTACTACTACTATGGGTTGGTAACGGCATCCCTATCCATATCTTTATGCACGAACGAAAGGGTTTCACCCGTTCCCGGAAATGATCATTTTTCTGAGCTTTACTCCACAGGTATTATTTATAAAGTCTAACCAGTTCCTATTCTTTTCACCGCCCCTTTTTAGTGAAAGATGGTTTATTCGCTATATAGCGATCATTTCGTATATGATCTCTTTTCTTCTCAGGCTATTGGCTTTTTATCAAACTTGATAAGATGAGTCAGTACGTTCCGCGGTTAAAGACGAATCCGATCTTTAGAATGATTTCCAGCTTTCAACCACCGGTTTCTTATTCAAAAACTATGCCAGAGACTCCTCCAATCAGATACTTAGCTGGTCACTCAGGGGGCCTTTGGGAACTTATCCAGCCGGCCCTATCTTCAAGTCAGTCGATTCGAAAGTTGGTTCAGCTTCACTGTAAAATGCAGGTAGAAAAAACGCGGATTTAGATGCACCCAATGCAAACTATAGCTATTGATATCTCCTAGACTACTACATCGTAGAGTTGCTATCCGGAGTTAAGAAGGAAGCGGATCCCTAACAACTATCATGCGCTAGATAGGCGCATGGCATGGCTCTTACTGAATTAGCTAAATTTCATCCCAGGAGGGATGCACTTTTTCTCTTTGATGATGGCCGATCATAATTCTTTCTTCCCCTCATAGAGTCGACAGACTAAGCTCCAGGTCTTATTGTAAAATATTCCCTAATATATTACTGCGCGGTTAGTCTCGCTACCTCTTTAGTTGTCGCCCCCTACTTGCTCATAATGAACTAGAATTTCCCCCTCCCCTTTATGGCTTGCTGCTTGCGATAAGTGTAGCTTTTTTCTTTCGATTCTGTGGCTGAAGGGTTTTTATCCCTTGAGTTGTTTATGACCAACTTACTGGGAAGCTTCGCTTGGGAGACAGATGCAAAAGGAGGTGATCTTGTTGCTCGACCGAGTCTTAACTTCACTCCTGGCTCTCGAAATGCTCAATTGGGCTTTCCACTGATTCCTATCAACCAAGGCTGCAAGTGCGTGCTGTTGGCGGTCTACTTCCATTTGGGAAAGTCACAGGCTCCCATTGGCCACGAGGTTCGTTATTATAGACTGCATCAGTGGCCTTTGATCCACATCCTTAGCCGATAAAAAATCAGTCCGCGAAGAAGCAAGGAGGAGGCGATGATGTGATTCCTTATGTACCCGTGTCTCTGTGTCGCTTGAAAAGTCTACCTCTGAATCTGTTGACCCATCTGTATCTGTGTCTTCTTCTAAGTCGGTTGACCCCGGTCTTGTTCGAGTTGTTTTTGATATTCCCCGCTCGGCCGAGTGTAGGCCGAAGCAAATGCTTAGATGAGAAGAAGTCAGAGCAAAAGGAAGAACAAGAGGAACAAAGAAGTATCTTCAACTCCTCTAGAGGATGAGGAAGTGATGGGGACGACGATGCTCGTCGCAAGATAGATGACGACTGGCTGACTTACCGAACGGACGGACACTTTGATCTTGATCGTGCAAGATAAGTCGCAATGAAGGAATATCGTCAACGCAGGCTGGAGCCGCTAGATCCCACAGCAAGTATCCTCAGTCGGCGAAGCCTGGAATGGGTTGTCCGTTTTCGCTTTAAGGGCGCCCTTTGGCTTTCTTACCACTTTAGGCCGGGACGCATAGCAAGAAGATTCCGGGAAGGGCCAATAGCTCACTCACGGTACACGATTCAATTAGCCTTCCATTACACCCACCTCATTCAAATATGGAGGTGTAATATAAGAATTGGGCTTTATAAGCCGCCTATTTCGCGCGTGATAGCTTTCTATGCTTAGCGCTAGGAGTGGCTGGTGCACAAGTCAGAAATGGGAACAAACTGAGCGCTCTCCTCGGGTTCAACCTGTAGATGGTCCAAAGAAAAGTAGATCTGAGGCAATGGATCTGGATACTCCAAACACTACTGAAACGGCGGCGACTGGTTCCCAGTCCCGTCGAGCGCCATGAAAACATGAAGTTGAAACTGCCGGGGGCTTGGAACCCCCGGACAGTTCAATCTCTCATCGATCTGGTGAGACTTGAAGATCCCGACGTTGTTTTCCTTATGGAGACTCGGATCCGGTCCCGAAAGGTAGATGACGTCAGAAGAATAACGAAAGTTTAAGAATGGTTTATGTGTTGACCCTTGTGGCAAGAAGGGGGGTCTAGCATTGTTTTGGAAAGACGAGGTTGACTTACGCATTTTTTAGTATTCCACTGGCTTTGTGGATGCTGTGATTGAGAGTCACGATCCGGCTAAGCGTTGGCCTTTAACTGGATTCTATGGACATCCCCAAGCCTCGCAGAGAAAACATTATTGGCAACTCGAAGACTAAGCAACCAGTCAAACCTCCCATGGCTCTCTCTTTATCGGTGATTCTAATGAGATTCTGCACATTAGTGAAACGACAGGGTCGGAAGATCGAGCCCCGAGTTTCATGCGAGCCTTCAGAGAGGCGTTGGTAGACTGTACCCTACATGATCTTGGGTATATGGGACATGCTTTCAAATGGTCAAATCGAAGAAAGGCCGGCGGAGAAGTACGAGAGCGCGTAGATCGAGCTACGGCTTCTGGGTTGGTGTGAGTTATTTTCCCTAGCTGTGGTCAAACATCTGGTAGCCTCTACTTCAGATCATGA